>NW_027130432.1:2877500-2975000 GCF_026122565.2 Emydura macquarii macquarii
GTGCAAGTCTTTGCAGGATTGGGGCCTATTTGACTAAGAATGATTAAATTCTATTTAAATATTCTCTCTGAAATCAACCTATTCTGTTACTAAAAGTTCACAATTAAAAAATAAATCCTAGTATGTATGTGCTTGTATCTATAGATGGATAACAAGCAGATGGACTCTAATGGGACTCCACGTGGGTGCAGCCACAACCAGGGGTCACTCAATGAAATTAATAGGCAAAAGGTTTACAACAAACAAAGGACATACTTCTTCACACGACGTGCAGTCAACCTGTGGAACTTGTGCAAGGGATGTTGTGTAGGCCAACGGTGTAACTGGGTTCAAACAGGAATTAGATAAGTTCATGAAGGATACATCACCAATGTCTATTAGCCAAAATGGTCAAAGACTCAACCCCACGGTAAGGGACGCAACTCCTAAGCCTCTAACTTCCAGAAGCTGGGACTGGATGACAGGAAATGGATCACTTGATAATTGCCCTGTCCTGTTCATACCCTCTGAAGCATCTGACACTGGCCACTATCAGAAGACAAGGTATCGGTCTGACCCAGCGTGTCCATTCTTATGATTGCAATATCTTGGCCAGACTTCTGCAAATTAGAAGATAAAATTAGCACTTTCTTAATTTCTTTATTTAATTAACCTTTTAACAAAACAGCATTGGGGTTTACTGTTGTAGTCAGGTAGGATGGAAACACAGAGGTGAGGATCTCTGAAGTTCACCAAGATGGTAGATTTATGTTATGCCAGAGACAACTCAGAATAGGTACAGCTGTACTAGGTACTAAGGGGCCTGATCCTGCTTACCACTGGCAAGAATCCCAGGGTACTGTAAAAGCTCTGGACTCTCTCAAAGAAAGAGGTGAAATGATAAAGCAAGAGGAGAGGAACTAGGGAAAAAGAACTGGTAGAAGAGAAAGCAGCCAGACTAATAATTTTTAAACCTGTCCCAAGCTCTCTTAGAAAACTGTAAGAAGCCACCAACGCTTTCATTCTTGCTATCTAGCGTTTATTTTTATTCCAGAGGTTCGTACTGTATATTCTGCTGGAGGAATGCAGTATCAGAAAAGCAAAATACCTCCCTTTTATTCAAGACTTTGTGACTGTCTGCCTGACAGAAACCTAGGGTGACCCGGTGTCCCAATTTTACAGAGAGAGTTCTGATATTTGGGGCTTTTTCTTATATACTCACCTATCACCCCCACCCCCTGTCCTGATTTTTCACACTTCCATCTGGTCACCCTACAGACACCAGACAAAGAAATAAAACAAAGGGGGAGGGGGAAAAGGTTAAGCCTTCAATTTATTTAAAAACCTATATTATTTTACGATACTGCTTTACTCTATGCTAAGGAAACTAACTCTAGACCTGATCAGAGTATCACTTTTCAAATGCCTAAATCCCTGTAAAGGTTTAGTGTCTGGCTGTGTGCATTTTGCTCAGTATTAACATGTTCAATGGAGTACTTTGATTTTTTTTTTATCTAGACGCCAGAAGCTGGTGAATATATGCTTCATAGCTTCAGATAAACCTTTTGTTCTTCTGGGGCTGATCAGCTGGTGCGGCAGCGAGAGGGAGAGGAGGAAGGAAATTCACAGGGGCTCCACGGTTTCAAAAAGTCAAATTACCTCTGAGCCATGGCATTGCTGATAATTTAAATGAAAAAATATATATACAGGCTGCACCACACAACATCTCTACTGTTAGGACTTTTAATGAAGCCCCAGTTGTGATGACACTGAAGCAGAGAACGCTACGGTGGGATAATTACTTGGCTCCCTCACAGCTGAGTTTCACAGATGCATTATTAACGGCACATTCCATGCCATAACGAGCACCGAATGTAGGTGGGATTCACAAACCCCGGCATCCGCCATTAGCAGGTTGGCGCAAACACAAATGAGTGTTTTCACAAAAGCATGCAAAGGTTGTGAAATTCCAATGAATTCTTTCACTGGAAAAATAGTTCAAGCTGCCATGACCGGATATGTCACCTCCCATGGCACACCATGCTCTGAGTGAGGCACCATGGGAAATTACAGAATCAGAATGCATTGATTTTTCTGTAGAAAATACAGGCAGCTGCCCTGATGAAGAATTAAGGAGGAAATGTAATAACCTAATTCTCCTCCAATCTCATCCTCCCCCTACCTCAGTGCTCCCCACCTTGGTTTTGTTTATCAGGTATCCAGGTATACAGGACTAAACTCAGCTTTGATGCAAGTAGGTGAAAGGACACTGGGCTGGATATAATTACACGTCCTTTCATCAGGGCAGAATTTAGCCCACCTTTGCCAGAATGTCACCAGCTCTGTGAGACAACATTGCCAAGCAATCCTTGTTTTATTCTGCTACGTGTTTCATGCTGTTCTTTGTGACATTCATCCCTCTAAACATTTTTCCCCTAATGGGCTTTCTCCATAGAATACTATTTACAGTATATGCGATTATTAATAACTCCTCTTCGAACCATACTGTACATGGCCTGAAATCTCTAGAGAATAAAGAGGGAATTTTCACACACACAAATTACAGAAAACACAACATTAATGTCTTCCACTCCCATTAATCCAGGGCAGATTAGTCTAGCACCATACCTGTACCATCCCCAGCCCCGTCAAAAAATACCAAGCAGTTAAAAAAATTCATTTTCAGAAATCAGCTTGGAGTAAGAAACATTATGAAATTAGTGGCCACCTTGGTTTTTTAAATTTTTTTTCCTATAAGCTTCCATTTCAAGGTGACCTTTTTGTGCGTTACCCCAAGTGTTTCTGAACACATAAGGAATAAACAGTCTCCCAATAATTAACACCAGTGCTTAATGAAGTCCAGCTGCTGGGATGGCAAACTGAGGAGAGGCCAACCTTTGTAAACTAACTTGGGCTCCTCCAGTTACAGCCGTTTTAAAACCACAGTAGTTAACTTCTCTTTACCTAGTTCTCAAAGATCATTCAGTCTTACCAAATAAGACAAGTGTTCAAGATTAAGCATTTAATAACAAAGCTTATCTTTGAAAGTATATTTCATGCTGGCAAATTATATAAAGGGCTGGATCAATTTCAATGAATGCTGCAAATTTATGCAGAACAGCAAATGGAAAACTAAAATGAAAACCCAAACTGTTAAATACACAAACCTTTAAAAATTCTATAAGTGTAGTTCCAAGAGATTTTTTGGCAAAATCCACTCCCCTGAACTCATTTTCTGATAAAATGTAAGAAAAGCTAACAGCCAATAGTTTATTAAAATAATACTGTTTGCCAGTTAATTCATTATGTTCATAAGTATGGTAAAGATATTTATTTTATAGGAGAATGTTCAAAAAAGTCTCCATTATAACTCATACCACATGTACTTCAGAAATAGCGACTCTTTCCACACAGTCCTCTTTTACATGTTTTCCTACAATATTCCTGCAAATATCCACCCCGTTTTTTGCAACTTTTCCACATTGCAACACTGATAATGTCTGATTTTAAGTGGTAGAAGCCTAATCTCCTCTCAGATCCGCATGGTGGATCTTGCCTCCCACATTTCTGCTTTATTTACCAGCACAAAACTCCCACCTAGGTCAATGAGAGATCTATGCACTAAGGAAGTGCAAAATATCAAGTCAAGATCTACAGAGAAGAATTTTGCCATGTGCCTATAAGAGGAAGCTACAGATACCTTAATGTGATATTTCAGGGCTTCTCACATTACATTAATCTGGACCAAGATAGGGTGTGAATTTAAAGCAAGTTATCTATTCCTGATTAACTCCATATGTGGACACACTTATTCCAGAATGAATGCCTTATTCTGAATTAGTTTAATCCTTTTATAAAGTGGATTAAACTAATTCGGAACAAGGCACTCATTCTGGAATAAGACTGTCCACACATGGAATTATTCAGGAACAAGTACTCAGGAATAATCCCCATGCAGACAAACCCTTAGATTCCAAGTTGATATCTCAAAGAAAGATAAGAGGGCCCAAATCTGCCATCAATTATATAGGAGACTCAAACCCATGCAACTGAGGCAGATGTATTCAGTTTCCAAAAATTGAGAAAGATAATGACTTCTTCTGTGATAAACACTAAATGGCCTTTTCAAAGATACTGGGGAAGTGAACTGGCTAATTTACTTTCATTTAAACTCATTTACACATAGGAAAAATGTAATTATTTACTAATACCTCCAGCACCATGAAATCAACAAAGGGTCAGTCCTGAACTCCAGCCAAAATTGCAACATTTGTAACCACTTCACTTCTTGTACCAGCAACCTAATATTGAGTGGGTATTAAAGTACTTCCTAGATTATTCTGGATGTTCATGCCCTTGAGAATATAATTTAAAACAAAATAATTAGTTTACACAATCACATAGTCCTTGGAAAAAATCTGCTGTGTGCAGAGTAATACTGATTTCCAAGTTGAAATTCCTTTGTTTGCTTTAATGCTAGCTTTGGATTCTATTGCTGCCTAAAGACTCAAAAGGAGTTGTATTTTTTAAAAAAATTGCATAACCTGGCAACATTCTGCAACGTAGCAACATTTCTCAAGCAGGAAGGTAGGAAAAGGATAAAAGCCAAGAACTAAACTTTGTTCTACTCTCCTAAAAATAGTGCACTGATTAGCCAATTGCATTATTTATTTTCTTAAAATAAGAATAAACTTATTAAGTAATTGTTAGTATGCACTTATTAAAAAGCAGTTCTGATTAAATTCCACAGTGCAGATATTTGGGAGAAGGGATATGGGAGAATGATAGAATATGTCTGTTTTTATATACGCATGGCACAGTAACCCTGTACACACTCCACCTTCCCCATATACATATGGGTGTGTGTACAAAACAGCCATGGAAAAAAGTATGTTTACAACAAAACAGAGAATCTGAAGACATCTGTTAACCAGGATTATCCTGTCTTAAAACTGAGCTTTTTAGATTTCTTAGCTCCTTCTTTTGTTCAGTTTTGGGTCTCAGACTTGCAGGGTTTTTTTTTGCTCTACACTATTTTTGTGCAGATAGTAACACAGCCTGACAAAACAAAATTCTACGTGCTCATTCACTCAGAATGAATAATATTTTAACAGGAGAATAAAGCCATCATTAGTTTTTCATAAACAACAATTGCCAAATTAAAGGTCTAGCAAGTATATTTTAAATTTTCAAGATGATTTCACAAGGCTGTTGCAATCCATATAGCTTCTTCTCCAATTATAAATTTCACACATATACTAACACAGAAACTCAAGGGAATGATCTACTTGAAAACAGAGACTGAGCTGCCAAATCTGGATTGAGTTCCAAATTTTGAACCTTTCCTGCTCCCCAAATTGTGGTGTTCAAGTTTGATTTAAGAGTCAACCACAAAATCTGAGTCTGAGTTTGGATTCCAGTTTTCTCCAGAGTTTGGTGACGTTCAGATTTAAAGAGATGTTTGGGACCTATCTTCATTCCACAAAGTGATGGTGATGTTTTGGACTTGTTTTTTGCCCCCAAAAAGGTTACTTTTTTTATATACACTGGACCACTGGTGTTATGATATGTTTTAGATACTCCGTTAAAGGATGGGAAAACAAAGCAAACTAAGCAAAAAGTTTTTCTTCATGTTGATATAGGGAGGCAAGATACTACACATTAAGAAATACTAACATGTAAAAGATTTTAACAGGCAAGACCATGGAAGTCTGAAAACATGATTCATTTACGCTATGTATTTATGTATACAAGCCCATTCGGTTCCGTAGGGCTTTTTGAAATTAACATGCATAAATATATATTCACTGTACACAAACGTATACACGTAGTAAATGTATGCAAATGATCTTTTGAATTATAAATCTGGTACAGTTAAGAGGAAGTAATAAGTCTAATTATTCCAATATTCTTTATTGTATTAGAGTATTAGTACTTATATACAAAAATTTATATATAAAGATTAACAACAATATTTATGGTTTTATCATCTTAAACTTTCATCTTGTTCATAATATAGACAGATTTTACTTTTTATGGGAGGTAGCTTTATTATTTAACACTCCAAGGACAAGATTATGTTTTTCTATTAAAAGGAAGAGAGACATACTTCTCCTCAGTCCTTAGAGTGTGAGCCTTCATGTTCTGCAATATGTTGTGGCTCAATTTTTATAAATTTCTTATCCGTTAGTTCAAGGTGAGTACTCCAGCTAGTGACAGTTATTTTATTAATACCCCAAAACCTCTCAAAATATTGTGCATGAAAAAAGGTGCATAAAACTTTTGTTTTGCTCACCTTCTAGACAGGGAAATACTAATTGTCTTTTTAAAATCTCTATAGTATTTTGTCAATATTTTTTTATTACAGCAGAGCATTCATAAATATTTTATTGTAAACCAAAGGTCTAAAATAAACAGTTTAGTAAATAGTTATTATATTACAAGGAAAAACATCTGTGGAAACTGTTTTCCATGTAATTATTCTTGCTATTTTACATTAGTGCTCAACGTGAGTTTCTTTGGCTCTAATGTTTCACTTGTTCTAAATCTTCCTCCTTGTTGCTATTATTAAAATCTTTAAAAGGTGCCAAATCTTAAATGAAGAAAAAAAATGATTCGCTAGAAATTATTCATATCACAGTGAGCTTCTACTAAACCTGGCAGGGGTGCAATATTTTCGGTGAAATTAACATAAAATATAGAACTGCAAATTATCCAGGAAATAGCTATGTTCTTTACAGCATGCATTTACATTTGGGGTGAAAAAATGTTCTACTTATCTATCCAGCACAAAGCTAAAAACAGTCTCTTCTAAAGCCAGTTTTAAAGGGAAAATAGTATATCTGCATAGGGAACATGGTCCTTAAAGCTGATATAACAAATAGCCTGTTGGCAAAATCTACATTAGCAAATTACTGGAAACAATAATCAATATTGGACATTTCTACTGCTGAATGCTAACAAACCAAATTTAGATATATTTCTCTTCTTGATATACTAAATGCATTTCTTTCCTTAGGCCTGAGCCTTTTCCGCTAAAACACAAAAATTGTAATACTGTGTAAAATGCAAATCTTGCTGTAAATATTTTATAAAATTGTTGCATGTATCCCAAAAGCTATAGGTCTTAATTGAGAGCAGGCTATTTTGCCAGTCAATATATGGAAATGGAAAATGCTAATTCATGTTTTTCTACTTGTGAAAAACCCTGGAGAACAGCAAAACCACAAATGCACTCACTTTAATATTATACATATAATTTGGCTCCCTCTTTACAATCCCCACTGTCCTGGCTTTTATCTCCCAATGGCTGCAGAGGAAGAATCACAGAATCACTTTTACATCATCTGCACAGGAAGTCAACCCCCATGCCCTGCCAGCTTGGCAAAGGAGCAAGAGGCTGAGCTAACTAACATTGCAAACAGGAACTGAAACAAGAAATTCCAGCACTGTTACACAGGAAACAAGCCCTAAATAACACTAAACCTGATCGGAGAAGAACAGCATGCGAACAATGTTTCACCAGTGAGAACTAACTTACATTAACAGCAGTCCAGACAGAAGGCACATGGGCAGATATGAAATCCGATGCAGCCCAATGTGCACACCTGCAAGTGTTAGGATTTTTTGCTGAAGATTTCTTCGCATGTGTAGCTTTTGGTTTTAGAACACTTGATGACTGTGACACTAAGGCTTAAAGCTCCTTTACTTTGTATCATGCTGAAATCTGACTAGCAGTTATTTGGTCTGATTAAATGTATAGTCAGCGCCCTAATTCACTCGCATGCACGTTTACCAGGAAAGGGAAGGAGGATATTCTTGTGTCTACTTTAAATTAAACTATCAAGTCATTACATTTTAAACTCTCAACTGGTAACTGATGTTGACTTTAAAGTCTGAAAACGACAGCCTTCACCCAACCGGTTTAAGGGTTTTCCCCATTAGATTTTTTTATATTCTGATTAGAGCTGAAGTTAATATGACTATTTTGATCTAGATGATCTAGATGATCTAGTAGTGATCACTTCTGTCCTTATGCTCTATGACAAAATGCTATGTGGATTTTATTAAAAAATGCGATTTGCTCTCTTGCTCCCTCTCTGTAGCTCAGAGGGGGGCTGCTTAACCCTAATCCTAAAAAAACCTTCCTCTGTGCATAGTGCTGACTACCAGAAGAAATCCCTCTGAAGTCAACACAACCACACAGAGTAGTAAGAGCCTTCAGGATCAAGGTGTAATGGGGGAAAGGGGATGGAAATTAAGTTGCCTGGGTTTTAACTGTTGGATCATGCAGCACCTCACTCACATCAATAGTGTGGAATTATGTAAATCGTTCTATTGCCTTCAGATGGGCCCACACATGTGAATAAGGGCCACTTACATAAAGATTGTGGTACATCTTAGAAGATGTCTAATTCAAGTGCACAATGGAACCCGGTTGAACAACTATATATATTTTGTTTGTGAGGCACAAATCTTCTCTTAAGACTTGCAGTTACATACTGGTTTTAAAGCTGTATGCATAGCACTTACTTTTACTAAAAGTATGGCAACTTGCGCCTTCAAACCCTATAACCTAGATTAAAGTGGCTTTTATGCTCATTAAAGGTAGATATCCACAAAAAAAATACAACTTTTGCCCAAAACTCATTCAATATACACTTCGATAATCAACTATGGAAAATCAAACTGTAATTTCTTATTCAGTGCTCTACATCAGATGCATTTTGCTGAATTCACTGTTAATTGATTTCACAGTTTGTTGCCATTTTGAATACTTCTACCCCAGTAAAATGCTGTGTACAGTGATGTGCTTTCACCACGTTCCTAGACTGAAAATGGCAGCAGCTTCCCCAATTTAACCCCAAGAAAAATAGGGAAACTATTGGACAAGACCCTTTCATAGATATATTTTTGGTCTCAAAAGTTTTTCCTAGTAACTCATGTTTACATTAAATAAATATGCAAGAGTGATATAACCATGCCTGCTACAGTTTGAAGGATATTTCCAATTAGGGGGAAAAACCCTTGTTTTTAGGGTTTAATAACCAACACTGAGCCATACCTCTAGAAGGTAACCAAGCTCTTGCTCTGTATTGCTTGAAATTTGGCTTATAAGGCTGCATCACAAGAGTATCTCTTTTTAAAAAAAAAAAAACAAAAAAAATCAAGAAAGCTGTTACACAGACATTTCAGATTTCTAGGATTACAGTTGCACAAAACACAAACCATTCAAGACTGGGTAGTTCATGACGATTTTCTGCACCAAACTCCAGAGTTGCTATACTTAACAGTACTGAGTTTGGCAGTGGCACTTAAAAACAACTGCATATTTTGGTTTAAAACACGTACTAAGCAGGTGCAGTGCGTTTTTTCCATCAACAACTTCAGAAGGAGTTTTTGGCATGTCAGGCTTAGTGACTATGCACAGCACCCACATTGCACCAATAGAATGTAATGGCTCCAAGTGGCCTGTTAGCCAAACCTGGAAAATCTATAAGCGTTAAAGGCCTTGCCAATAGACATTAATGCCTCCAACATTGACAAAATAAATCATTATAGATTTAAAGGTGCTGTTAAGAGTCATGGCAAGAATCCACATTTAATTTTAATAATTCCCTATTAACATATTTAACTTCTGCACTGTATATTTTAAACATTTCTGTATTATCAGAATTATAAGTTATTCATGGGTTTTTAATACACATCTTAGTTAAGTCTTCCCCCTCCCACATACACATTTCAGCTACAAAAATCTACTATATATGTAAGATTGAAAAACGTTCTTAAGCAAGAACATTCAGACTTTTCCACTTAAACTCCAGATTAAGACATCTCTGTGAAGTATGGTAATTGCCAAAGTGACTAACTGGTTTTTTTCCTTCTAATTTCTGAAATGTCTTACTTTTGGGGGCTAAGCCAATAAGACACATTGCTTAAAACATTAATGTCAGGTTCATTTAATTCATTTTAAAAACCCTGTTTCCTTACCAGTGTTATGTTTGCAGCCAGAATCTAATCATTTTCACTTTCTGGTTCTGGCATATTAGTTTTATTCCTCTAAAAATAAACACCTTCCATTGCCTTTTTTCTATAAATGGGAACATAGATATTAACATTAGGTTTTAAGAGCTTTCTTCTTTTTGCCAGTCCTAAATTATGGGTGTGAAATCCTAATCTGAGCATGACAAATTCCAATGTATATTTTTTTCACTTTAACTATTTCTTAAATACCTTGAGAACTAGACCATGTCACAGAACATCTTTCTTTCCCAGAACTTTAGCTACCTACATCTGCCCCCAGTTTTGTTCAGCATCGTCCAGTTACTGATCGTTACATGATCTTTCATCACTTGACTTTTTGCTGCAGACATCTCTCCCTTAATATAACTCACAGCTGCGGAGTTAGAAAATGTTTGTCCATATTGCCATATGTTAGAAAAGACATGTTGGCAATGGGATGAGTAAAACAAGCTGTAACAAATGACATGCTGTTGATACTAGCTGATGTTGATCCTCTAACACATGGAGCAACACTGCATTTTGTTATCCTGGAGTAAAACCTGAAGTCAATGGATTTACTCTGGCATAACTGTGTGCAAAATCCTCCCATAAAGGGATAAGGCATAGTGTGAATGAAAAACAACAATTTTTACAATTGCACAACAATTAGTTTTATAATTATACAACATTATATCCAAAGGAATTGATAGGTATGGGTGAGCATACACAAAACGCAAGACTGTGCAGCTAAATGCAGGGTTAATCTCTGGGTGTGGTTATATTTACTACAGTACCTACCTGTTTACACAAATATAAAGTTCAGTGTATACTTTATTTCCTACCTGCAACGATCCTTTTCACAGTCCTCCTCTCCACCAATGCAGGAGCAGGAAAAGAAGGTAACGTCTCACCATATGGGATTTGGGCTGCACCTACAGGAAACAGGAGGTAAAAAGACAACTCTTCCCTGTGAAGTCAGCACCTCATTTAACCCCAGAGTACTGGTTAATTCCAACACAACAAAATAAAGATGCACGTGGTTTAGGGGAGGCAGGAGAAAGTGTGTTGGTGAAGAGGAGGACTATGGAAAACACCATTACTAGTAAGTAATTATTTTTTTCATACCTCCCCTCTTCACCAATCTAGGAGTTGGAAAAGAAGTACAGTCCTCACCATATAGGAATGTAATTGATAATAAAAGCAGGCAATAGCCCCTTACCTTAAAATGACTATAGCATCTGACAGATCTTATGACTGAAAGTGCATTTGCTGCAGAAGTTAATACAAGTTTATGGGGGGTAGGAAAAATGTGCAGGTTTGACCCAGTTGCTACTCTTTAATTGTTCAAACTTACATTCCTTCTGAGAATTGCTTACAACTCCCAGCAGAATAAATCTGGATGCAGTACAGAGAGACTCAAGATCCTGTTGTTCGAAGTACTCTAGTGCAGGCTTTGATCCATCTCGAAACTGTGGTATTTGGATGCATTGAATCTTTCCCTAGTCACAGAAAACAGGACAAAGTAAGAGTCAATGTTTTGCCTGACATTCCAAGAATGAAAACCATCTCTAAAGAAATGTGGATTGATTATGACAGACCAACAGAATTACTGGCTCATTTAAAATCTGATTATTACCGTAGAAAAGTCTAATGGTGACAAACTAAAATCTTCTTTCTCAAAGTTCAGCTGACGATACAAAGGCTATTGCTATAACATTCTTGCTTAAAGTCAAAGTCACAAGAAATGAATTTTTTAGTAAAGCAAATTTAAAGGAATTGACTCTGCTAATTCAAAACTAGAACAATACGTAGATCTCAATATCAGATAATCTAAAGAGAGAAGAACATGAAGTGGAAATCTCTTGATTCCTTAAAGAGTCCCAAAATTTGCCAGAATTACAAATAAGCTGACCATAAAGAGTTTCTGTTACAAAAATCCAAAATGTAAGTGACCAACATGTATGGTTCATACTGCAGAGGAAATTGGTCCTCTTTACATCAAGACCTTGACAGAATATAGTGAGTCATAGGTGTATTGAAACACCCAGCAGAATTTAAAAGAATTAAAATGCTCTTCATACCTCAGAATACTGTGCATGAAATTCTTGCTATTGAAAAGTTTCACTCTACACTGAAGAATGACCAGGAAAGAAAGTACCCTGATTACTCACGAGGATATACAACAATATTTTTGTCCCTGAGGTAAGAGAGAAGAATTATACTTGACTATACTGACTTGCTAGTCAAGTATGACTTATCACAATGAAATTTGCTGTAATGACCATCTCTAATGGGCAGTCTCCTGACTTAAAGAAACAGGTTAAAGTCTCCCCAAGATTTGTAATGCCATTTAATTTGACCTTTAATTAAAAGACAAAGCACCAACTGTATCCCTTCAAAGTAAATAGAATTACACCAAAAATGAATTTGGCCCCGTATCTAATAGGCAAACAATTCTCATTTGTCCATTGGATGATCAGACAAGTTTCAGTGTCCATATCTTGATAACCCTCTTAATAAAATACAAATGTTTTCCATCATAGGAGAAGGAAGGAAGGAAATATTTTGGACCTGATCATCAGAAGTGCTAAGCCCTTGCAGCTCCCACTGAAGTCAGGGGGTTCAGATGCTTAAAACCACTGAAGCTCAGTTTTTATTAGTAAGAAAGGGACTCCGATTTAGCTTTCTAGTACCACACACTTTCTCTTCCCGGTGTCCAATGACAGGGCAGATTGGAACACTGTCCAAACCTCCCCAAAGAAATAAAATGAATGGTGCATGGATATTTTATAACTTTGGCCAAAGATGTTGAATTTTCACCAAATATGCATATGTACAGTCCAGTACTGTGTTAAACGTAAACTACTACAAAAATAAAAGTAAAGTTTAAAAAAAGATTTGACAAGGTAAGAAAACTGTTTCTGTGTTTGTTTCATTTAAATTAAGATGATTAAAAGGAGCATTTTTCTCCTGCATAGTAAAATTTCAAAGCTGTATTAAGTTAATGTTTAGTTGTAAACTTTTGAAAGAACAACCATAACATTTTGGTCCAAGTTACAAACAACCTCCATTCCCGAGGTGTTTGGAAATCTGAGGTTCTACTGTAGCTGCTTTCTAGGAGCTTTCGATGAGAAGGCATTAAAAACTGTATCACTTCTTTGGCAGGACTTGAAGAACAAGGAAATCTCCTTTCTCCAAGAAAAAAGCATTAGTTGTCTGTTAAAACATCATAAACAAGACAGAATTGGTACAAAGTTATAGGGACAAAGAAGATTCAAAAGCAGTACATAGAATTACAGTATAAACAATCAATGGAACCTGTAGATGTGGTGTATGGCTGTTTGGTGTCAAAGAAAGAAAGCAAATGCTACTATCCTAGGACCTCTACAATCTTCTCTGTCATTTCAATGGTCATAAAGTATATAATCTGAGTATAGGAAGAGGTTATTCCTTTGATTAGATCATTCTTGCTCTTGTGCAATTAGTGGTAACAAGAACTGATTAAAGGGAACCTACTGGTGAGTTTTAGGGTTTTTTTTAAAGTATTCATCCTGTTGATGGATGCTGTCTTCTATTCTTAATTTCTTCATCGCTTAGAGAATAGAGTCTAATTCAGTTTTAATTTAATCTAAACAATTGGTTCTTTTCAGCATCTTTATCCAAAAGTGATGCAGAGTCTATGTACTTTCCTAATAAAAGAGAAAACTATATGAAAAACACTTTAAGAGAAAATATAACTTCCAAATGAAATCCTTCACGACAAGGGAAGTCAAATATCTCGGTTATGTTGTGGTGTCAGAAGCCAGGCTTTAAAGAAATCATTTTGTAATTGCTAAGGACCTAATTTATTTAATAAGTTGATTGATTTCTTAAGCAAGCAATGGTGTCATTGAAGTCAGGACTCCGTACAATGCAAAGAAGCAGGACTCAAATAAGAGGAAATAAACCATCCTGCAGAAATAAAAGTAATAGACAAAATTCATGTAAAGAGCAAAAGATGTCTTTGCAGCATCACTTAAAGTCTGAAGAGTAGATCCAAAAATTATGGAGCTTTGTTTATAGGAAGATTCTGCTTCTTTGTTTTTAAATCAGGAGGAGGCAGAAAGGTCTGATGGGAAACTGAGGTGCTGACCTTTATAGTGGGAAAGAGTTGAGTCATTTTGCCACCTGTAGGTAGAACCAAAATTCTATATGGTGAGAACTTACCTTCTTTGCCAGCTTCAGGATTGATGGAGAGGGGCTGTGTGAAGAATGTGTGCACTTATATTCATAGATATGTGCCCACACAAATACAAATTATCTGAGAAACAGGCAGAAAGTATCTCTGCAGACTGTTAAATAATTTTTTTTTTAATTTTGGGGTAGGTTTTATTGAAAATACAATAATTTTCAAGGTTAAGAGTATCACTAAAGTGAAAAAAAAAAGTTACAGCATCAAAATTTCACATCTTACATACACCAAAGTTTACTGGAAAGAGTTATTTTTGCCACACTAGTTAACAGATGTTGAAAGGCTGTGAATTGATTGAGATGCTTGCTACTGATAACTTTGAAGAAACATCAGACTTAAAACTCAGACTGATTACAGAAAAGGTGTTTTATCAACTGCTCCCCTTTATGAATAAATATGAAACTACCAGGAAAATGTTTAAACAAGTTTTAATCATAACTGCATATGAAAATTGGGTTGAAGGGCTGAAAGGAATCTTAACACAGTTAAGAAAGAATGAAAGTAATGTAAAACTGTGATCACAGACAATTATGCATGTATCATGCAAAACAGAAATGTTGTCATAGCAGCTATAAAAATGTCAGTGAAAACTGAACTACTATTATGCAAGGTGTAAATGAAATGAAAAATGCAAAACGAAAATGTGAATGAATATATTAAGGGAAGCGCTATTTCTTTCCTGGTAGATAAACAAGCAAAATAAAATACATTTTCATGAAATAGAATAATGTCTAGGAATAAATATGCATCAATAACAATTGTAAGAGACCCTAGCTACACTGTATATCTGGATGACAAAGTTATTAATATTTCAGGCAACAAATTTTTCAGGTGTCAGAAAGAAAGAGAGGGTTAAAATGCACAATTATGAACACCATTTTAAAATAGAAGCCAACTAATTCTATTAGGGCCTGACGCTATTCCTGCTAAAGTTAATGGAAGTTTTTGCATTGACTACAATAGTTATGAGCTCCAGCCCTGAATGAAACTACATTATTAACTGTTAATAGTTTAATATCAGTGGTGTACATTTACAGAGCTGTATCTTCCTATCTACTAGAACATACATACCATGCCCACCACTGTGTTATTTAAGTGTCTACATAAATCATCATCACCATTATTATTATTATTAACAATTAAGAGAACTAACATAAAACTCAAAACAAGCGCTTTACGTAGGACAACAATTACCTTTAGACTTATAGATATAATACACATTGCATTCTCAGACCCTCAATCCTACAACAAGTTCCATGTAGACAAATGCTTGCACAGGCATAGAGCCCCACTGAGGGCAACAGGATTCCATGCATGCCCAGGGGTTTATACAGGCAAAGCACATATCAGGATCAAGGCCCAAATATGCATTTCTAGAACAGAATATATGTAGTTCAGATATAAAGGTAAAAGTATCTGGTTTTTCTTTCTAAAACCAATCTTAAACAGCAGAGAGCTATCTTAACATGTGATTCTGGTACTTATTATTAATTAAAAGAAATCCACAAAGAATTAGATGTTTAAAGTAAATATAGCATTAATGTATAAGGGTTATCCTCGCAACTGTGCATTAAAAGAGCAACACTTAAAATATACTTTAAAAATATTAAAGTTTTTATGAATATATTTTTAGTTCTTAATGTGTTCATAATTATCCACACATTCAACTGTTAAGTCCAGAAATATGTTCTCGTTGATAATTTGCAACTAATGCTTCAAGAACAATCTGGTACATTTTTATTTGCCTTAACACCTGAAAGCTATTACCAAGATATTGCGTTCCAATGTCATCGTCATTGCTACCATGTATACATTTTAACTCTGCGCTGAGCTACAAAGTAGAACTAGGTCACTCACAGGTGTGGAATATCCCCGGTAGATGGGAGGGCTTCTCCCGTCGACATAGCTACCACCTCTCGGAGAGCTGGAGTCCCTACGCTTACAGAAGCAACTCTCCTTTCGCTGTAGGTAGCGTCTTCATTGAGCACTGCAGCTGTGCCACTGCAGAGCTGTAAATGTAGACAAGTCCTAATACTTGGCCTAAGGCCTGTAGGGTTTCCCTCTCAAGCACTAAACCATTTTGTCTCAGTCATTTGACACAATGTCATGACTGGATGGAAAGGAATTTATTTACCAAGCAGCACCTTTCAAAGTGTTGAAAATTTAAATAACTGAGAATTCAAGCAGCATGTTTAACTAACAGTGCATAAGAAAAATAGAACATTTTAAAAAGAATTAATGCCTTTCTTTAACACACATTATTTTATTAAGATCCCTATTCTCACATGTGCTGACTGTCCTCAGCTCCTAACTCAATAAGAGTTGAGAACAGTCAGCACTTCCCAGGTTCAGGCCATAAGAGTAGAAATTTCTTCATATCATAGAAGAAGATGCATAAGGCAAATACTTCCACCTAATTATAGACGCCATTTATAAAGTATGGTAAGCTTTGTACCTGAATCCACTTCATATTAACTATGAATACATATACTCAGACAGTACGGTGATGGGCAGCAGTATAAAACCCTAAGATAGCTTTACATACATACAAGTACATGGTTAAGACAGTTATGTTATTAGCTGAATCAATTAAAACTATAACAAAGAAATTCATGCTCCAAAAGGTTCTTAGATACATAATATTGATTTGGTTGCCTTACATTCCATTTTGACTGAAATCTCAAATCCTTTAACCACTCTCTTGATGTTATCTCTGTGATTTAGTTGTCAATTAATAGCTCTTTTAAATGGAAAAACAGCTTTCTACACTTCTGTCTTTTAAAGTCTATGTATTATCATAGTTCTTTACATCTGGCCTCAAGTTTGTTACACTAATTGTTCTTATTTTGGTCATGGTTTTTTATTTAGAATACTTGAGTCTATTTAAAGAAAAAAATGGGGTGATATACATTGTGTATGTTTGTGATTCTGAAAACAATACCACAACTTGAAACATAATACTCAAGATAGATCAGCAGCATTTTATCAAATATTAAGGTTATACAGATATTTTGCATCCTGTGTTATCTGAATCACAAAATATTATTAAAGTACACTGAAGCTTATTGCTGAGCAACATACTTTCAGTTTTTGCACTGGAATTTTTTTTCCCCCTTCATGATGACAGGTAATTTGGTCATTTCCCACCATCCAAGCCAATGGGATGGTAAGTCTATATAGCAATCCAAGATCTAGCCCACAGAGCTATTTCAATGTGACTGCCGGTATCGTCACCTACAGCTGTAAAATGAATAAACTGGGCCCCCTGCTTTATACATTCGCCACCATGAATTGAGTACAGGTTCTGGACAATAATCTGCCCATTTTTATGCTCTATGGCTCTCAGAATCACTTGCCAAAAGAATGTTGACCATCATACATGTGACAGATTCGAGGGGGGATGTGAAGAATATAGAGAAATGATTAGTCTGTATATTTATGTGTGTACTTAAAAAAAATTATTAAGGCTGCCCAGTATGTTGTCTGGGCACTCTTATCTTAGAGTAGTAAAAATCCAAATATATAAACAAACATATTGGGACAAATCTAGAGGAGCTGTTGAGCACTTCTATGTGTCCCACTCTATGTATAGTGTCTTCCAAACATTTAAATAAATTTGCAACATAAAACTATTTAAATAGAACTTTACAAAGGTCCATGGGGGATGGAATGTTTTGCCACAAGCATGGAGCAAGAACCTATCAATGGCCAAATTATTGAACATTCAAGTGTCCTACTGCCATAGGAGAGGGATCTATTAAGAGCTTTCTGTGATTTTTGCTGTTGCCATGGATGTTCACCTCCCTCCGCCTGTGGAGCCAGTTGCTTAGCATGCCCATCCTCCCAGGCATCTAAGAGAGACTGCACATCAGAGGCAGTGGTAGGTGGGGGGATAAGGGAAACACTTTAAAAATGGTCAGGTCAACACAATAGGAGGTAAGGAGTACAGAGACTGCAAGAACTACAGATATTTTTTGATATACTCCTGGGTGGACTCCCCAATGCTGGCAAATGTTTCAAAGGGGGAGCCCCTTTCTCTGTGGATAGAAATGTTTCAAAAGAGCCCCAATCAGTGGAATGTTTCAAAGACCTTCTGCTCTCTAAAAATTCCACCCCAAAAACCCTGGTTGAACATGTTTCTGAACAGACCCCTTCCTGATTAATCATGACTAAAGGGATCTAGCTCTGTTCCTAAAAACCTTCCTACAGTCCCCTTCTTAAAATTAAACAAAACATTTACCATATACCTGCTCCAGGGATGTATCCAGTTTGTTCAGTCTCTAGGGACTCTGCACAGGACTCAATATGCTTCTGTGTTTGTGTACAGGATATGAAGGGTTAGAGTGCAGAAGGGTCATTTTTCAAAGCAGTGTGTGGGAGTAGTGTTGAAAATTTCCTCCATACTACTTTGAAAATTTCAGTCTACTCCAGTGAATTACAACCAGGGCCTCTAAATCCTGAGTATACAGCTAAAAAGTAGAAGAGGGAGATGCAGCCCAGTTAACTGGATGAAATATTGGTACCGTGTAAAACTAAGTTGTAAGAAGTGATAACTTAATTATTTAACCATGCTACAGAGGTGTCTTGAGTTACAAGGCAGAGATAATTTGTTGACTATTATTTGAAAAGAATAAGTATGAGTCTGGAAAGCCACTTTTCATTTGTGTGTCTGAGTATGACAGAAAAAAAAGTTAGTGCTACTGAAAGATGTTAGACTGGCAGATCAGATGACTAAACTCCTCTAGCCAATGAACAGACACACCATGGGCAGCAACAATGCAAGCTTCCCTGATGCACTACTGCACCCGTATGCCTCAATCCTGACTTGAAGGCTATGGTAGGTATTCTCCATGCCAATTTAAATCCTTAATTTCTCTAATGGGGCTCTGAATAAGTAACAATTCATGGTGGTGGTTTGTAATACAGACTTTGATTCTCTGGAATTGGAGCAAGACCTCCAACTCCTTTCTCAGAGGCTACTGAATGGTAACTATCCTTCCATCACCACCAACCTGGGTTAGATTTGAACCATCAATGTAGAAATGAAAAAACTCTTTAACCTATTACCTTGTTATAAGTAAAGCTACCTTACTAATAAGGAGCCACATGTTCTCCTCTGTTATAGGATATAGAGGGGAGGGAAAGGAACCAGAACGGCATTAATAGGGCTCCTCACCCACAGGTCAGGCACAGCACAGGCAGTGCACACTCTGGAGTGGGTGGGCTAAGAGCAGACCAGAGGAGCAATCACTCTCCATGATATTCATGCCTCTGCAATACTGGATTAGCACCGAAAACATATGCAGAGTCACTGGTGCTGGAATGAGCTGTAAGTACTCTACCCACACCTTCAATATCCTTCGGTCAGGTGCAAGTGCCAGCAATAAATGCACTGACAACACAGTCTTCAAGTCACCTATACTTCCTGGGTAAGATGGTGCCACAGAGGGTCTACCGGGCCTGAGAGAAGCTTCATTTCCCATCAGAGTTACTATTCTTCAGCCCTTCTGTGATCTTCTAAACCCGACCAAAAGAAAGTTGTGAGCTGAACCTTGTGGAGCTACTCCCATCTCTCCCATCCTGTAGGCCTTTCAAGGGAGGGAAGCATGTGGTCCTTTGATATTGGCTGCAATATTCAATTCATGTCTTGGCACACTCTAGTATTTACCACTGAATTCCATTACCCATACTGGGACTATGTACCTGTAAGTTTTCTACAGTCTTCTGAAGTTTGCACTATAAATTATTCACAGTTCTGAGAAACTAATGTTTGCAGCCCTCCCAGAAAGAGTCACCACACTTTTCTCAGTTCCCCAGCAACTCTACCACTGCCATGGTTTCCAATACTTCTGGTAATAGAATTGAAACTTTACCATATGCACTTCAAGTTAACACTGCAGACAGCAGAAATTTGATGTTACAATAATTAATGTATGAGATGTCTATACTGTATGTCTGTAAGTTAAAGAAAGAAGTTACTTATTTCAAAAAGCATAAAACAATTCCATCTGTAATCAAACAGTACATTGACAGCAGAATCCCAAGCACCACATAGTTGAAGATCACTGATTATCAACCTCTGCTTTACAACTTGAGTTAAAAGCACATATCAGCTTTCCTAAGGAGACCTCTCTTTCAGGTTTTTTAACAAAAAGTGAGGGGGGGAGACTTTGAAATCACTGTGGTTCAATTAGCAAGGATCTCACCCTTCAAGCCTGCAAACAAGAGATTATATTAACACCTGCTACAAAAAGTAACATTCTTAGATATCTTCATCTTAAACTATTTGACAGACTTGAAACTCTTGCCTAGCACTATTATGCAAATTCTTGTGACTGACAGTGTATATTTTGCATTTATAAAGAGGTTTTTTTTAATCTTTGTCAGTCTAATTCTCCCTTCAATATTTGTGCATAATTCACATTAATGATAATGGGAGTTACATGCTTGCACTGAGCAGAGAATAGTCTCCTAAATGTAAAATTGTTCTAGGAAAACCATTATGCTTATCTAAGATAAATGCTGCACATGAACATATGAGACACATAAAGTGCACTGTAGGGTTCTTAAAGGATCTCTTACAACATATGCCTAGAGTGACATGTGTAAGAAACTCCTCTGTCATCTATGCATCAAAATAAACTGATCTCTTGGGCCATCACATATATTTATAACATCTGTACAGATAGGAAAAAACACTTCTTTACAATGGTCAGAAAAGTGACCATACAGCTGCAAGAGAAATACAACCCTTCAGATTACGATAACATTTTACTGCAGCTTGTTATGTTAGGGATCGCAGCAAGGCATTGCTTTTTAAAAAAAATTTGAACATCTGAAAAGTTGAACCTTCTAAAGTCCAGAACTGTTTGAAAAAAAGAAAAGCACTGAAATAACTTTTTAAGTATTTTGTTTTGACAATGTGCCTCAGGAATTCTCCACATTTACTGGGAAAATGTGAGCCATTAAATCTATTCAATGTCATGACATACAAAATTGAAGCATAATTGCTCCTAAGTGGTTGACAACTGGCAAGTACTTTTTACATGGATAGAGGAAAATTTATGCTATAAAATGGAAGATATTGTCAAAAGTTTGATTTTAATATAAGTGAAAATGCTACAAGAGGATTCAAAAGGGTGGAAAAAGCTCAGCAGTAACATTTTTACAACCACACATTTAAAAAGCTTTGAAATGAACAATCATTACATCTAAGTCATTTGCCTTGAAAGTTTTAAAAAAACAGCATGAATATTAACAAATGATTAGAATTTCAAAGAGTATCAAGAAACAAGTAGCCCATGAGTGGCCTGCTTTAAAAGTTTCTTACCAATCATATGGTTTGCAACATGGATTTGTATCTCTCTTTCATTCTCAAAGGTCATCTGGCACTTGATGCACTGATAGGTCTTTTTCTGTTTAATAACCAAAAAGAGATTAGAGAAAACTATACTATAGCATAGAGCAGATGTGATTACAAATACCGCCTGTTATATGTGCTTAACATTTTTCCTACCTAGTCTTTTTCTCCATGTACCAAAGTTGCACAGGTTTTTTTTAATGGAAACTCAAGATGTACTAACATTTTGCTTTCTGAGGACTTTAATCTCAAAGCAAAAATTTCAAATGGTAGAATAAATCAGGGTTTCAATGCTGAGTACTTGAAAAATTGATTGAGGGTTTATTATTGACACTTTACTCACTGCAGTACAAATGTCTGTGCAGGGAAACAAAATACTTCTAAAAGAAGATCTGTTTGCTTTCAGAAAAAGATCAACTTTAAAAAAAAAATGTCCTGTACTGACAGAAACTCAAAGTACAATAGGCCCAAGATTAGTAGCCCCTCAGGGAAAGGAAGGTGTGAATATATTTTGTACAGATTTCCCATTAGAAAACTTGGAAATCCTACAGTAATATAAAGGAATAATTTCCTTACACTGTTTACTGTGGGTTTTCTGAGTCACAATACTAATGAGGCTTTGCTGAGGAAACCAGGAGACAGTGTGAAGACGCAATTACATGAGCCATTTACTCAAACAGAGAAAATGGGGTTTGCATTCAGATTGACCATGGTATGTACTCTGGCACTGTGACAGGAATGAATCCAAAAAATAATTTGCAGAGATTAAAATGCACACAATTTAGGAATTTCAAGTTAAAACAAAATACACCAGTGCTAAACTTTTGTAGATTTACAGGTCTCTCTACAATGTCTCCCAGTGCCATTTTTAGAATAGCTAATGCTGTCTACAAAAGATAAATTGGATTAAATATTTGTAAGGTGTGTAGATATATTAAACTGTGTTTATGCATAGGTTTGAGTAAAATATACATATTACATACACATTTGAACAAACTCTGATTTTCTAAAACATGAATGCATAACTGTGTGCCTCATACGTATGTTTAGTTATTGCAACTGAGCATGCAAGCAAGGTGGACATTTTTCACAAGCATTTCTGCACATGCAGTTTAGAAAAACCGGGCCTTTTCTGCATAGTTTATTGGCAAGAAACTATTACCACAGCAATATACTAGCAATGGCTCTTTCTGCAGCTATCACTCTGTGCCACAAAAACTCAGGGTCTGCCTCTCCAGCTCCTAATATCTTTCATTGGACCAAACCCAGAATGAGAGTCAAGTCACTGTTAGAAAAAAACCAAACAAACAAAAATGCCACCTTCTCAGCACTAGCCACTAATTGGGAAGAATCCTGTTTTTTTAGTTGATTCCTCAGCAGTTAACTTTGCATTATTTAAATGTGTGTATATTTTTATATCTAAATTATTTCTTATTGCATTCCCTCCACCCCAAGCCCATGTGTTGAACCAGGTTCCAGGTCAGTGGTAATAAGTCGAAGGACCTGGAGGAGTGTAGCAGGTTACTGCCTCTTCCTCCATGTATAGGAACCAATGTCCTTGAACACTTTGCTGAGGAGCGGAAAAAGAGGAGCTACCAGTATTTTCTTAACTACATTCTACCTCAGCAACAGCAACAGGTTGGAGATTGAGGTTAATGAACATGGCATGGTACCATAATAACAGGTGCAACTATCTGTCTATATGTTGCAGTGCTGCTGTAGCTGTGCTGGTCCAATGATATTAGATATATAAGGTGGGCGAGGTGATATCTTTTATTGAATGAAACTTCTGTTGGTGAGAGAGAGACAAACTTTCGCGCTTACACAGAGCTCTTCTTCCAGGCTGGGAGAGAAACTCAGAGAATCAGAGTTAAACAAGAACACTCCACAAGAGAAGTAAATCGCATCATGGAACAGGCCACCCAAAAACCCCAAGAGAACCTGCTTCAATACAGGGGAGGGTGAAAGAAGGGGGGAACAACCCTCTGACCAGGTTGTCACCTACCATTCCACACTAGAACCCGTACAGGGAATCATCAAACAATTGCAACCTATACTCAATAGGGACCCCATCCTGAAAGAAATCTTTCCTGAACACCCCTCTTCTGGCCTTCAAAATGCCCCCCCAACCTTGCCAAGCTTATCATTAGAAGCAAGCTCCCTACAGACCAGGACCCACACATTCAAAGTGGCATCAGACTTGACAGAACAACAGATGCAAAACCTGCAGACATAACCCCACTGCTATGATGATCAATATCCCGCACAACATGCCTTTCAAAAATCCATGGGTCCTGCACTTGCCTATCACAACATGTGGTGTACCTCATCCATTGCACTAAATGTCCCAATAACAACTATGTAGGTGAAAGCAGACAATGACTATGCTCTTGAATGAATTCGCATAGAAAAATGATAAAAGACAAAAACACCATATAACCCATGGTGAACACTTTTCACAAAACTATCACTCCATACCTGACCTCTGAATCCACATCCTCAAAGGAAAGCTACACAATACCTTAAAAAAGACAAGCCTGGGAGCTTAAATTCATAACTTTGCTAGACTCTAGAAATCATGGTCTTAATAAAGACTATGGATTTATGGCTTATCACAACAGTCTGTAACCCACTAATCTCCTCCCCTCCTCCCCCCTATTTTTCTCTTATGACTATAGGGGTGTTAATGGGCAATTTCACCTTGAATGGTCCCTTAGACCAGTGGTTCTTAACCGCGGGTATGCGTACCTCTGGGGGTGGTACACAGAGGTCTTCCAGGAGGTACATCAGCTCATCTAGATATTTGCCTAGTTTTGCAATAATCTACATAAAAAGCACTAGCAAAGTCAGTACAAACTAAAATTTCATACAGATGACTTGTTTATACTGTTCTATATATTATACATTGAAATGTAAATAAAGTATTTATATTCCAATTGATTTATTTTATACTTATATAGTAAAAATGAGAAAGTGAGCAATTTTTCAGTACTAGTATGCTGTGACACTTTTCCAGAGGGGTAGCTGTGTTAGTCTGTATACAGCAAAAACAATGAGAGTTTTGTGGCACTTTAAAAACTAACAAATTTAATTTCAGCAGGCATAAACTTTCATGAGCCTCACGAAAGCTTATGCCTGCTGAAATTAAATTTGTTAGTCTTTAAATTGCCACAGAACTCTCGTTTTTTTGTGACACTTTTGTATTTTTAAGTCTGATTTTGTAAATAAGTAGTTTTTAAGAGCAGTGAAACTTGGGGGAAGACAAGACAAATCAGACTCCTGAAAGAGGTACAGCAGTGTGGAAAGGTTGAGAGCCACTGCCTTAGAATATGTTTTACTTCTGCTAAACAATCTATTCCACCTTGTATTTAGCTGTGACACTCTGACATCTTTCCCTGACCTGAAGAAGAGCTCAGTGTAGCTCGATAGCTTCTCTCTTTCACCAACAAAAGTTGCTCTAATAAAAGATATTACTTAACCCACCTTGTCTTCCTATCTGGCTATATGAATTTTATGCACACACAGTGTATACTGTACAAAGTGTGTATGTGTGTTGCTACACTCACAGGGCCGTACATGTTTTTAAATCACTATGGTTGGTTTAAATCACTATGGTTGGTAGTAACATGAGAGAAAATATGGTAATGAAATAAAACTATATGCTACTGGGTGAAAATTGCTACAACCAGAAAACAGCACCTGTGCAGAGGGAAACTGGATATTGACCACCAGCTGACTCAGGAATGGACCGCCCCCCCCACCAGAGTACAACCTAAAATGTGGGCTGCAAATGGAAAAGAGGTTGGATTTCTGAAGCACTGTTTTCCAGGAGTCCATCCCAGCACATGACCATCAGCACAAACACATACACGCTTACCTACATAAACCAGGTAGAGACAGACACACACACACACACACACACGTCCCTAACTCACAAATTCACATCAGAAATCATTGGAAAAATCAAATGGACACAAACAGATTGTGAAATCTTTCTCTCCACCAAAAACTTTTAAGTTTGGATCTAGGGTGTTAGTTTAGACCCATCTCTAGTTAAAATGTTTTATCAGTTAATTAACTCATTAGTTAACAAGGACAATGGTTCAGCTCAACTCACTTTTCAGACCTTTAAAATTATATTAACACATTGTATTTATTTATAAAGAATTTTTTTGTGAATTTTAGTACTTGTGAAAGATGTGTACTGCCAGACTTAGAGACTGGAGTTTTGTTTATGCATAGGTCAATCAGTAACCTGGAAGGGAGGGCAAACTTCCCCATACCACCCAGTCAACATATAAAAATCCAAAACTTGAACAGACTCTTGGAGTCACAGGATAGATTTCAATCTCCATCTCAACTCGATCCTTAGTCTCAACTGATGTACACAGACACAAGGCCACCAAACAGCCATTTATGGTGATCATCTGAATTTATAACTTAGCAGTAGATGGTTCTACAGTCTATTATTAATTATTCCCTTTAAAAAAACCCAAAACACTTTTGTTTATATCAGCAGGTGTGTCTTTTTTTTTTTTTTTTAAACACAAATGAAGTTAGCTTACTCAGAGTATCACGAATGACCTGCCACTGTCATTCTTCTAGGAATCATGGATCCCAGGATCTTCATATTTATTTTTTAACATACACCTCTTACTTCGAGAATTTTGGAGTCGGTGGATCTAATGATAAAGAGCTGAACAAACGTCACTAAGAGAAAGTTAATGCTTGAGTGGCTAATGGGCTGCATGTGATACAGCTGTGACAGACCAGATGAGTGGACTTTCAAGAGCAGGCTTACATTTCTCATGGGTCAAGATACTTAATTCCTTTTCTATCATGTAACAATAACAACAACAAACAACATAAGACTTTTTGGTGATAGGGTCTTAGTTTCTTTTTCGGAAATGGCTATTGTTCCTATGGGTTTTCCAGACTGCCCTCCTTTAAATGTGGAAATAAAATCCTATTCTACATAGGAAGTGAAAACGTTCCTCCATTCAGGTAGCTTTACAAGGGAAGACAGAGAAAAAACAATGGGGAAGGAACTAGACCCCAGAAGAGAGTGGGGAAGAGAGGGAACTGAGTGATGAAGCAGAAAACAGGATCTATTCACTCCATTTTCCATGTCCCCTCACTTGTTTCCTTAACATGTTTACTTTCAGTGGGTCACATAAAGCAATGCAAATTAAGATGGCAACTGAACTGAAGTCTGAGTGTTTGCCACTGCCGATGTTAAACAACTGTTGTTCATTATAGCTACAGCAGTAAAGTTATGAGAAATGTGTGCCATAAAGAAGAAATAGCTAAATTTTTGAGTCTGGGAAGTTAATTTCCCCAGCATTAAAATATGCATCCAGACATCATTGGTCTCAAAACTAAACCAACCAGGCTCCTCTGGATGGAAACATTAGCCACACGTTTTTTTCCAGCAAATGTGTAAGAAGAGCCTATGAATGCTTATTCAAAAATGAAGCCGCTTCCTAGAAAAACAGAGACTTGATATATAGTGTTTGTAACGAAAAATGAAAGCATTAATTGTAACATGACCATGACAGAACAAAAGGGCTTAAAAAAGGGAAACAGCATGTCTAAAAGAGTCCTCAGGATGGCCTGTGCGACAGCAAAGCCTACAACACCCATACTCAACAGAAGGAAACATTAAGAAATTCCTAGAAGAGGAAACCTTAGCCTTATCTGTCTCTGAAATAATTCAAGCGGAACTATAAGACGGAACTATAACAACCTTGGTTGTTGAAAGTGGTGATGTTAGAAAGTGGTAACATTCCACAACTACAGCTTATTTTATTTATCCCTCTTGATGATATTCGGAATGAAATATGCTTGATATGCCTTGAAAACTATTAAGGCAGGCCTCTGATGCAGACATTCCCTTGAACAGAAAACAAAAATGTCTATCATTTACGATTCTGACACAAATAAAAATAACATTTTAGGATGCCATGATTAGATGCTACTGAGACTGGTGCCTTAGAAACACCTGAGACAGAAAGAGATGATTACATAGATATTACTTCTTTGTGTATGTCTCAAATACCAAGGGTAGTTGAGAAATAAGCAGAGAGTGAAGCATTAGACTGTATGGTGTATGTATTTTCTCTAATTTATTTTGATTGGTTGAAAACATCTGTCACAAGATCTCTGAGTGCACCTAACTCATACTGGTTCTCAATCCTCACCCAGCTGTCTCCAACTTTAAAAAAAAGTCAGTAGAAACATCCACATTGAGCACAACAAAAGCAGTATTCATATACCCTTTCAGAAAGAGAAAGTGTGACAACTGTAACTTTAAACATATATGTACAGAAACGGTATAAAACAGATTCTCTCTTTCCTGCTGTATCTTTTCTTTCTGCCCTCTCTTTTCATCCATCAGCTGTTAATACCTATTTTCTTACTATCCCTATATTCATAGTCCACAGACCGTGGACCATGTTTGCGGATCGCGGACGGATGAGGATCCAAATTTTATATCTACAGTCCTGCAAATCTGAAGATATCCACAGACCATGGTTGCATTTTGTATCCATGCAGAGCTCTCTTCATTTACCCTTGGGGTTTCTCCTTCACTTTTATGTTTTTCTAAGGTGTCTCCCAAAAGCCTCCACCCTCACTTGCTTGATTTAAGCAGAATAACTGGCAGTGGGTTTTGTTTTTTTGGCATGCAGAGTACCTTATATATCGATACATATCCTTCCCCTTTTGTACTAAGAACATCAATACATTCTGTTGCTTACTGAAATGTGTGCTCCTGTTGTTTTTAATCTAATCTCAGTGTAGTTTCTCTGTGACTATATATTTTTCTAACCCTCGACTGTTCTTTTCTGTGTTAAAAAGAAAAAATCAATAGAGTGTTTTAAAAAAATGTAGAAGTGATCAAGAATTATAGAGCAGTAATTCTTGTCTGGACGGCTGCAGTCTACTCAGCTTGTATTGCATACTTACAACAGCCTGAGTAAAAAATTGCATTTTACGTGTTGTACAGCATGCCAACAAGAGACTGGAGAAGAGAGATTTTCTTCAATCCACTTAACCTGGCTACCTTAGAACATAAGAACAGCCATACTGGATCAGACTCATGATCCATCTAGCCCACTATCCTGTCTTCTGACAGTGGACAATGCCAGATGCTTCAAAGGAAATGAACAGAACAGGGCAATTTACTGAGTGATCATCTCTTATTATCTGGTCCCAGCTTCTGGTGTCCAGAGGTTTATGGATACTCAGAGTATGGGGTTTTATCCCTGATCGTTTTGGCTAATAGCCATTGATGGACCTATCCTGAAGGATTTAAAAAAAAAAAAAAATTTTTTTTAATCCAGATAATACTTTTGGCCTTCATAACATCCCATGGCAATGAGCTACACAGGTTGACTGTGTGTTGTGTGAAGAAGTATTTCTTTGGGTTTGTTTTAAACCTATAGCCGGGGTTCTTGAGTTATATTAATGGGTAAATAACACTTCCTTATTCACTTTTTCCACACCACTCATGGTTTTATAGACAGCTATCATAACCCCCTTAGTCATCTCTTTTCTAAACTGAACAGTCCCAGTCTTTTTAACCTATCCTCACATGGAAGTTGTTTCATATCCCAATCATTTGCGTTGTCCTTGTCTGTACATTTTCCAATTTTAATACATCTTTTTTGGGATGGGACAACCAGAACTTCATGCAGTATTCAAGGTGTGGATGTAGCATGGATTCATACAGTGGCACTATGACGTTTTCTCTTATTATCTATCCCTTTCCTAGTGGTTTCTAACGTTCTGTTAGCTTTTTTGACTGACACTGCACAGTGAGTTAATGTTTTTAAAGAACTATCCATTATGACTCCAAGATCTCTTTCGTGAGTTGTAACAGCTAATTTAGACCCATAATTTTCTCTGTATAGTTGGGATTATGTATTCCAATGTGCATTACTTTGCATTTATCAACACTGAGTTTCGCTGCCATTTTGTTGCGTAGTCACCCAGTTTAGTGAGATTCCTTTGTAACTCTTGGCAGTCAATTTTGACCTTAACTATCTTAAGCAATTTTGTATCATCTGCAAACTTTGCCACCTCACAGTTCACCCCTTTTTCCAGAACATTTATGAATATGTTGAACAGTATTGGACCCAGTACGGATCCTTGTGGAAACACGCTATTTACTTCTCTCCAATGTGAAAACTGACCATTATTCCTATGCTTTTTTTTTTTCTATCTTTTAACCAGTTGCTGATCCACAAATGGATTTTCCCTCTTATTCTCTGACTGCTAAGTTTGCTTAAGAGCCTTTGGTGAGGGACCTTGTCAAAGGCTTTCTGATAATCCAAGTATACTATATCGATTGGATCACTCTTATCCACATGCTTGTTGTCCCCCTCAAAGAATTCTAATAGAGGCATGATTTCCGTTTACAAAAGCTGGATTGATTCTTCCCCAACATATCATGTTCATCTATGTGTTTGATAATTCTGTTCTTTACTATAGTTTCAACCAATTTGCCTGGTATTGAACTTAGTTTTACTGGCCTGAAATCGCCAGGATCGTCTCTGGAGCCTTTAAAAAAAATTTAAAAATTAAAAATGGGTATTACATCAGCTATCCACCAATCATCTGGCACAGAGGCTGATTTAAGTGATAGGTAACATGACAATTAGTAGTTCTGCAATTTCATATTTGAGTTCTTTCAGAACTCCTGGGTGAATACCATCTGCTCCTGGTAACTTGTTTAATTTATCAATTTGGTCCAAAACCTCCTTTACTGACACTTCAGTGTGGGACAGTTCCTCAGATTTGTCACCTAAAAGAATGGCTCAAGTGTGGGAATCTCCCTCACATCCTCTGCAGTAAAGACTGATGCAAAGAATTAATTTAGCTTCTCTACAACAGACTCATCTTCCTTGAGTGCTTCATTAGCACCTTGATTGTCTAGTGGCCCCACTGATTGTTTAAGACAAGTGAAGTTAAACAAACTTCTATTCTTAAAATACTATAGAAAGTTATTTTCTGAAAAGGGCATAATTCTTCAAAGATCCTTGTGCTATACAAACATATTAACAGACCCAAACCACATGTTTAATCCCCAAAATGAAGCACTGACAGTTACTTAGACTGCTGATATCACTATTCAGGTATAGCAGCTATCAGTAAAGGTAAAGTTATGAATTATTCCAACTAACTGGTATATACACCATACAAGTTTCATATATTAGCATATGTGCAGGCTGCAGGCCATAGGCACCTGTTTAAGGTGGTACTCGGTGTAAGCACAAATGCTGATTTTTCATTATCTTCTACAGAGGAACTAAAATCTTCCCTTGCGGGATGAAATTCAAAGCATTTACCTTGTTGAAGAACTTAAACTCTCCCCTGAGAGAACAGGTATGGAAGCTCTGACTGAAAAGAGAGAGTTAAAGCAAGAAATTAGAGTAGAAGATGGCAATGTATTCCACTCCTGACGGATGAGGGGAAGAGCATGTAATATTATAGGCTGTGCGCACAGCCATGTGAAATAGGAATTAGTCCTAAGAAAAGAATAGGCTTGTTTCAGAGAATTTAGAAAAAAATAAAGAACTGAGAAGTAGAAAGAAGACAGTGACCTACTCAGAGTTTCAGCTGAACTCTCAAGAGACATCACACTGAAGGAAAGGATATTTCCATTCCTTATTTTATTCCTCTGCAGAATTAGATGTATATCACAGCTGGAGGCAGGTCTAGTCACATATTCACTTGACCCAGTGGGAACAATATCCAGTTGTACTAAAGAAGCAAGTAAAACAAAACAAATTTTCATTGAGATTGAACCTGGGATGCTGAAACAATCTATGAATCACTGACAGGATAAACTATGAACAGCTCTATCTGAGTCCATTCTGCCTGCACTGTCAGGACTTACTTGAGATCTTCTTGCACTTAGTGAACTGCTCACTCAATGTACTCTAACAGCACCTTCAAGTCTGTTATTGCCCACTGCATCATGAATCATTTGCGGGTGCTTTAATTAGCAGACTGACATAAGGTGGAATCTATAGCTGAGATTTTTCAGTAAGAGCAGGGCACCCAGCTCCTTTAGTAAATACTTTTGAAAATCTCACCCCATTATCTTTCATTCAAAGTGTCAGACGGGTCTGACTAATATTCCTGTCACTGATATTGGTGTGCCGAGAAGAGTTCCCAAATTCACTTCTCATTTCATTTGTTCTTCACAATGAAGATGTAATCTGGCACAAACTAAAATTTCAGCAAATAATTTTAAGACACCATAAACTGCAGACAAACTAGATTCTATGAGCAGGCTTCTAAAAGCTTGCTTACATACTAAATTAGCCAAGAATCTTAAAAGTAAAGATGTAAGATAGCAGTCAGTCTGTGGAAACTAACTCTTTTCTCTCAAGAACCTCACCTGCACACTCTACAAGAATTTTCAGGTAACAGATGACAACTACTTTCACTAAGAGAAGGAAATTAAGTAGTTCCATTTTTCAAAAGTTACCTTCTCCTGTGCTATGTCTTCTGATGATTAAACAGTGCTAGTAATTATTTGAGTATCAATATGGCCAGTGTGGCACCTCAGCCATAAATATAGCCCCCCCCCCTTTTTTTTTTTCCATAGATTTTTCCAGGTCTCTCTCTCTCTCTCTCTCTCTCTCTCTCTCTCTCTCACACACACACACACACACACACACACACACACACACACACACACGATCAGGAAAGCAGGGCTCATATCCACATATCCAATCTCCCTAGGTCATATAGCAAGACAACTCACCTCTTTGAAGTTTTGAGGGGCTTTCACTAAGTCTTTCATTCCAACCTCCTCCTGCTCATGTTTGATGCCTGATCACATGCTCACCAAACAGTACAAATGAGGTAGATACCTCTGCCAAGAGGCTATATAAAGAAAGCAAGAGTCTTGCAAACCTACCATCCATTCTGTCTAATTAACTCATTCTTGGGATGTGGTAAAGTGAACTACTTAAAATTCCTTTCTCCTGGATATTGAGAATATCTTTTTCCATCAAAGTCTCTCCAGTTTCTGCAGACTTCCCAACTCAAGAAATACCCATCCTTGTCATGCACAATCCCTGATTTCTGAATGAATTATTGAGATAACTTTCTGATGACAATTTCAAGTAAGGTTTGCAGTAAGAACCCTGATATCCTGCCATCCATATCTAAAAAGTCTGCAAAACTTTGTGATACCTAATTTCTGCCTGTGCAGCGCTACACTTTTTTTTATAGAAAAGGTCATTCTTAAAGGGTATTTTTTTAATATTAATTTTATAAAATTTGAATTTCAGATATGTTTTAATCCTATTAAATACTTTTTATAGTTACTCCAGTAGCCTACGTTGTGTGCAATAAGAGATGCTACAATTCAGCAGTACTTACTCTGGGAACAGGGGATGTCTGGGTACCTTTCCTTTGGCCACTAGTCTCAGGTGTCAGGTCTCGGTGATCTAATTGAATATGATTCTCTAGGTCTTCAGCACTTTCAAATTTGACACTACACTCCGGGCACCTGAGACTGCCACACGGTCTCTCATTCACTTCCTGGGGGGTCAAGCCTGAGGACTGTCCATTGGTACTCCTGGTCATGCATCCAGCACACAGGCCATAAGGCAGGCCATTAACATCCAGTTTCACCAAATCCTGCTTGTTCCGGAACTCTTTCAAGCACAAAGCACACTTGTAGAGTTTCTGCAAGGCCTGGCCATTGGGAGAAGAGGCTGCAGAGTTTCCTGCCAATTTCTGCATATGGAACGTTCCATGAATTTTCAGCTCAAGGGTAGAGGTGACTGTCTGCATACAGACAACACAGCGAAACCCGGTGAGGGAATTTCTGAGATCCGGATGCATCTGGCAGTGCTCAATAAATTCCTCCTCACTCTGCAGTGGCATTTTGCAGATCCTGCACGTTCCCGTATCCAAACTCTTGCTATGAGTGACTTTGTGCTCTGTCAGGGTCAGAAGGGACGGGAAGCGCTCCCCACAAATGGGGCACATGTAGTGTTTAGCTGGACCTCGATGGGTCTGCATATGCTCCCGGAGGCCATTTTCTGAGAAAAAGGTCCTTGAGCAGATGTTACACTTGTGGCTACCTTTGATGAATTCTGCTTTCTTCCTAGAACAATCATCCTCCCCAGGTCTGATGTTATGATCTCTCAAACGATGGTTTTGCAAAAGGACTTCCATGGTATAGGCAGCCCCACAGATGTCACAACCATACATAGGCTCAGAAGCATCTACATCATCCTCACTAGCCTCATGACTGTTTGAAGTATCTGGATTCTTCATCAACATGTTCTGTAGATCCGCAGCTTCTGTCTTCTTATTTGTTGAGGTCATGCCATTAGCTGTGCCATTCTCCGCACCAGCATCAAAGACACAATGTTTCTCCCGCAAATGTTTTTCAAGCAAAATGATTGCATGGAAAGCTTTGCTGCAGAACTTGCAGTTGTATTTTTTACTGTGGGTTGTGATGTGGCACTGCAGTTCTACTTCAGTGCTGAAGGTCTCTCCGCAAAAGATGCATTTGTGTGACTTTGTTGGATTGCCCAAATGGCTATGCTTTACATGGATCTGAAGATCCACCTCCTTCCTAAAATCCCAATTACAGGCTGTACAACGATACATCTTCTTTTCATTGCTATGCTTTACTGCCAGATGCACTTGGATAGATACCTTGGAATCAAAAACTTCTTGGCAAAGTGTGCAGTGATACAACACAAAAGTATGCATGTCCAGCAAATGTTTCTGCAAATCATCCACTGAAGAAAACTGTTTGTCACAGCTCTCACATACATAATGGGTAGAAGTTGTCATGTAGTGTACCGTGAGGTGCTGCAGGAGAGACTCCTGGGAATCAAAGTCCTCTTTACACTGAGGGCAAGATTGCTTCCTTAAAAGCAACTCCAAATGCAACTTTAAATGAGTTTGGAAACTTTCAAAATTAGAGAACTTTAGATCACATTGATTACATGGGTATTCACCATTAGAAACTGAATTTAAGCTGGCAGAAAGACGCTGCCTTTTAGGGGAAGAGACTTCAACATCAGAAGAAACTGGACTCTGCTCTGCTTTTGACTTCTTATTGTGTGCCAGAGGAATGTTCTTGTGGTTTTCTTTAATATGCTTTGTAAGCTTCAGGATGGAGCCAAAAATGGGGGAGTTTGTGCAATAAGGACAAGAGTAAACTTCCATAAAAGACTGTGTTGGCTGAACGACAGGGGAATCCAATTTTGAGTTTCCTACGTTGCAGTGAGTTTGCTGAATATGCTCAGTCAAGGATGCTTCAGTCAGAAAGCCCATTGAGCACTGGTTACAGAAGAAGGCATTGTTACCATCTTGAGGGGTAGCATTTGGGCCACAGTGAGTGATGCGGATGTGCTCCTGTAGGCTATTGATATCAGCAAACATCTCAGGGCAATAGTTACAGTGAAAGGCAGAAATGTTGTTAAACTGCATCATGGGATATGCATGGTTTTTGTGCACCTTTCTCACATGTTCATTCAAGTTGTACAGTGTAGGCATGGAATCAAGGCAGATCTGGCATGTGTGGCTTTGTTGAGGTTTGTCTGCATGAATGGTCTTCAAATGGATCTCCAGGACAGCAAGGCTGTTGAAGTCACGCTTGGAGCAGTAAGGGCAGCTGTAGGTGACTTTAGACCAATTCTGGCCTTCCTCTCTTTCCACTGATCTGATCTTCTTTTGTCCTCTCAACGGTTTTAAAGTGGAGTCCGGAGTAGATCCTCGTTCCACCGAAGCGCTTGAATCAGGTGTTGCGCTGCTCATGGATGCCACGCTCCCCAAGACTGGGTCAGGGCTGACACTATGGTTGCTGGAATCAGGCTGTCTGTGGCTATCCAAATGGCAATAGACTTCCTCCACTGAAGAAAACTGCTCTGGGCACATAGGGCACTTGTGTTTTTTGTTGGCATGGACTTGATGAATGTGGGAAAGCAGTGAGTTTTCATCTGCAAATACTTCAGGACAATGAATACACTGCAAATCTGCCTTCTCGGAAAGCTGTGGGTGGCGTGTCATTACATGCTTCTCCAAATCTTCTGTCTGACTGAATGTCTCTTCACAGTAATCACACATAAAATCATCCTTCTTCACCTCTTTCTCAGTCTTTGCCATATGTTCCTTGTTCTTTTTATGAGCTTGCATGTGACTCTGCAATGAGCTGGTGGAGGAAAACCCACGCTTACAGACAGTACACTTGAATGGCTTGCTGGAACTGTGGGTTTTCAGGTGAATTTTGAGGTGGTCGCTACGAGAGAATGCTGCCTCACATTCATGGCAATGGTACTTTTTATCCCCTGTGTGAAGCTTTATGTGGCGATCCCTACTTCTCTTATGCTTAAAAAGCCGGCTACAGTAGGTGCATTTGAAAGGTAGTTTGTCACTGTGGATCTGCTCGTGCCTTTTAAGGTAGCTCAGGCGAATGAAGGACTTATCACAAAACTGACAGGGATATGGCAGGCCAGTCCCCCCTTCCTCCTCCCCGATGCCGAGATCACACCCATCTCCTATCATCTGAGTGGGTGATGCAACATCTTTGCTGGAGGGAGATGAAGCCACCCAGGAGAGTTGTGGGTCGTCATCACCATCTGTAATGGGAAAGCAGAAAGGAGATTAAAAACAATTCCCAGTGCATCTGTGAAATAAGGACAAAGCCTCTCAACAACACTATGGGCTTCTGCTACTACAGTAAAAAAAAATCAACTGCTGAACAAAAAAGACATAAATGTCTCTTGAATTTTAAAGAATGATTGAGAAAGAGGAAGAAAAGCACATATTGTATATATAATTTATGACTATGCAAACATATAATATTAATATAAAGCCTTTTTTCTTTAACAGGTTTAACAACTACTCACTATACCGTAAAACAAACAAGTAGAGAAAATAAAATGCATTGTGAAGCAAAGCAATACAAACATTTCTAAGAGCTACAGTATTAAGTGGTCACCTGTGCTTTTGTGGGATTTTTTAAATGATACATCAGAAAGATTTTAAGTAATGTTTCCTTTTAACAAAATATTTTCAGTTCTGTCTTGAAATTGAAACAGATTTAAAAGGCTGCACAAAAGCAGTTATATGTAGAAAACACAAACAGAATTCAACATCCATGTGAAACAGAAGCGACAGATTTAAGCATAGTCAGTTCAAATTGTGAAGAAATGTTGATGGCTATTACATTCATTGACTTAGAAAGATAATGTTGTCTGATTGTAATAAAAAGACTAATAATAATCTTTGGAGATTTCAAGTGTACTGCCACCAGAAAACCAACTTCAGGAACAAAACAACAGTACAGCCAAGCCTGTAATGACAAAGTACTCCAACTTTCATGGCTCAAAGATGAGGCTTTATAAAATATTTCGTAAATCTGTATCACCATAAAGAAAGACAATGAATGGAAGAATGGTTATTTTAAAAAAATACATAAAACATTAGCATCTTTCATAATTTGAATTGTTCATCAGAAAGAGAACAAAATGAGTGCAAATGTAATCATTCCACAGAGAATGCTGAAGATGTCAAGTTAAGTGAAGATATAAAACTGAAACCTGAATGAAGAACAGTATAAAACTAGTGAGAGTAGAGGAAGAATAGGTAAAGCACTGAAATGCAAAAAGGAACCATATCTTCAACACAAACATTTGCCCTCAAAAATATTTAATGATTCTACTTCAGCTATTACTACAACTACTCAACAAAAAAATCTTCAACTATGCATGTAGGCTGCCACACATACACTTGTCTGCCAACTAAACAACTTCACCAAATTAAAGCACATGTTCAGTGGAGTAGTTCTCAAAAAAGAACTCAGTTAATGGGAATATCGTCAGTACAAGAACCTATGCCCTGTGTCACAGTATTCTTTGTCAAAGGCCTGTCTTTATAGCCGAGGAAAACAGGGATTTGTATTACTTTATATAACTCTATCAAGAATGTATAAAAATAATCATATACAAGACAACTTATCCAGCAAAAATGTGCTGTATCTTTTCTAGCACTATATTGTGTGGGAGGATGGCCTTCTCCCCTTACGCAGTACAACTACACTGTCCTCCCCTATCTTATCCAAAGATGCTACTGCAGAATGACTGATTACATGAAAATAGTATTTTATTCTCATCACAGAAATGTACTATAATTCTCAGTCAGCAACCTATGTTTATAGAACATTCAGTGTTCTTGGGTTTAAAAAAAAACTTAAGAGCCCGGCTGAGCCTGAGCATTACAAAGAGTTTCATTCATTGATTTTTACAGACTTGTTTTTTAATCTTTCTATCCCCAACCTGTAACCAAACACCTAATACCTTTTTGTATCAGCAATCATATAACTCACTCCATATTTAAATCTACTCTAGTGTACATTACTGTATGCCATATTGAAGATCCAGGTTCTCTCCTCATCCTGATCAGCCTCTCTCTCTCTCTCTCTCTCTCTCCCTCTGATGTCAGCCACATTCACAGGGGTTCTTTCCCCAAGCAAAGGAGAAGCAGCCTCTCTAGGGACTTGCATTAATGGGCCCTTCTGACTGGAAGGATTCAGCTGGCTGCCAGCTTCTTGGATTAGATTCAGTGGGGAGGTACCGGTAGATCACTGCTCACTAATTCTCAGCTCACGCCAGCTGGGCTCCTCAAGGGGAATGGAGACAAAAGGGAGAGAGGGGGATGCTAGGGCCTGAACTAGGGCAGCACATGGTGAATTTGCTACTACTACAGTTTTTCTACTGGAAAAAAAAAGCTGCAGTATAACTACTCTATAAGTTAACTGGCTGCGGTCTAAACTATAACAAGTTGCCATTAAATAAAAATCATTGTAAAAACGTTCATTTAAAATGTCTTATTTTATTATCACAGAGAGAGATTGTAAATATTTTGCTGCATATTGGTATACAGCCATAAATGATTGAAGAGGGGAAGCAGAGAAAAAATTCAGATAGACTATAAACCACTTTAATGAATAAATCAGCTTCAACATCCACAGCCACTTTTACAATTTACAGATTCAGTGTGCCAAATTCACTGCTAGCATAACCCAGTACAACTCTGTTAACTTCAATACAATTGTATGTGCTTATTCCAGCAGTGAAGTTGGTCCATTATCTCAGCAATACTAATATGTTTAAGAAGTTCTTGCACTTGTCTGAAACTGACTGATCTATCCCAAAACACAGCAGGTGGACATTGCAACAACTTTAGGAAAGATGCTAAGAATTGAATAGCAGAGCTCCCTTCCTCCCACCACCCTCCCAGCATACTGGACTAATATTTTTTTAAAATCAAAGAAAGATGGTGTTACTTTCTGAATGACACACAAAGAAATTGCTGCGATTATTATAATATGGATTTAAATGAAATAACATTTTTCATGTTTGTTTACATAAAGTTGAAAGCAAGACTGTCTTGTTTTGTCAGTTTGATTTAGGCATTTTATTGATTTAAAAGTTCAACTTTTATTTTTCTTTTAACATATTTGGTTGGGTTTTTTTTTGTCTTTTAGAATTTAAAAATTGTTGGACAGTTATTCCTTTAAAAAAAAAATACAACCCGCTCCCACACAGAATCTACCTGGACTTCCTTAGAAACAAAACATTAAAAGTATCCACAGACTAAGGAAGAAAGAAGAAATTAGAGGGAAAACTCATCATCATTAATCTCTTTATGGAATGAAAAACAACCCTGTTAATTTTAATTTGCCACTCTAAATTGAGGAAAAGCCTTATAATGAGGCCAGAAGAAAATGCTAGGGTGTCTTGCTGGAGTATATTGTGTTGGGAAGATATAGTTAAGATGTGGTGTGACATGCCTGGCAATGGTGATTTTTCCAGTAGAATAATAATTCTACATTAATGCAATCAAAGGAATGTAACAGAATGAGAAAAATCACTTTCAAAAAGGAGATTAAAGTCATTAAAAATGGCTAATCCTGCAAAGTGGGACTGTTCTAAAATAGGGAATCACATGGCTGGTGGAAGTCTTTTGTCATCTGCGCATAAGAGAATCAAAACAAGTATTAAAAGGGGAAGAAAATTCAATAAAAGTTTAATTAGAAAAAAAAGAGCATTAAGTAGGCTTCAGAATGCAGGCAGTCTGTGAGATATATGTGTGGGTCGTGATGTTTACGTGGCCAAACTTGATAATCAATCACAAAGTGGTACAGTCATTTAGCAACTTAATGTTCAGCATGTTTACAAAGCTGCAAGCATTCATCATCATCACTGAAGAGATCATTCCAGCCTAGATGCATTCAATAAATGTATTTTTCCTTCTAATAAGAGCAATTTCACCAAACTGCTATATAAATCACACTTCGTTCTCCGTTTACCATTCACATAACAAAAGCCAAGTTCAGAAATGTACTCATGCAGCTATGATGATCAACCCCAGAGCTATGAATTCATGATCGGTTTTCAAACCTGTCACAAACGTAAAACATAGGTAGCACAGTCTTCTGAGTGAACAATGATAGGGTTGGTATATTTGTTAAGACAATTACTTTGCTAATAGAAATAAAATTGTGTACACATATATACAATTTCACCTCCCTACAAGACACCCTCTTTCCACTTCCTCATACAAAGCTAACCAGAAAACACGTTACATTCTGTCAGACTTTCAAGCTGAGCCTTCACTTGTTAGAACAACTGCAGAAAGATTGGTTTGCTAAACTAGCCAATCACAACAGCATAGCCAATTTTTGGGTCAAGTTTAGTCAGACAGAATGATGCATAAACCAGATTTATACCAGCACCGCCTACATGAAGTTAAAGAGCAGTAGGTGTAGGTGAAGGCCGGAATCTACAGCTTGCCTTTCCCTAAATGTGCTGGTTTTTCACTATACAGCATCGTCTGGGTTCTCCTTCAGTGAATGATTTTCCCCTCTACATATGCATCTGTGGGCAAATTACTCAGTTCTGGGCTATGAGACAAGCAGTGATGAGGCAGGACTCATAACTGGGCTTTTACTGAGATGCACAGGTATAATTTGAAGTTTTAATCATGATAAAAGGTACTATGTGAAGGATGAAGGGCCAAGAAAGTTGCTGGTTGTCTAATAGTGGATAGGGCTTGCTGATACGAAGAGGATACATATAGGAAGTTGGCTAGAGATTTTACTTTCAAATTCAACTACAAAAGGTGCTGCACCCACAGGTGCATACACACAATGGCCCAGAATTTGCACAGGAATGGGTACTGATGAAGACACAAGAGGAAATTTCTCACCTTGTGATGATTCGTTGAGATTTGTGTGCCTATGGGTCCTCCGCTGTAGGTGTATCTGCGCCCTGCGCCTCTGATCAGAGATTTTAGGTAGCAGTGTCCCGTTTGGTCTGCATGTGCGCTTTTCCTCCCCCATTATTTGCCTCGAGGCTATCTAGCGCTTGCATGAGCAAACCGCCCTCAGTTTTCTCTTTACCGCTGGGCCCCCTTGTTGAGAACTCCAAAGTAGAGGGAAGGAGGGCAGGTCATGGCATGGTCACCTAACATGGAGCACCCATAGGGACACTACTTGAAGAAGAAGAGGAAGTCACCTCATGCAGTAACGATGGTTCTTCAAGATATATGTCCCTATGGGTGCTCCATGTTAGGTGACTTCACAGCAGTATCCCCATGGTGAGCTGAGGCTTCAGAGTAGGGTCTATTATTGATGATAATACTCTGGAGCTGAAGATGGCATCAGAAGCTGAGTCTCAAGTAATCGTGTAGTGTTCCACAAAAATATGAGCAAAGGCCCATGTTGCTGGCTCTGCAGATTTCTGAGATGGGAACATCTTTAACAAATGTGACTGAGGTGGAAACAGATCTTGTGGAGTGTGTGCAAATTCCTGATGGAGGTAGCAGGTTACGGGCATGATAACAATAGTTAATGCTGTTCGAGACACATTTAGAGAGCCTTAGAGCTGATGTTGCAGAGCCCTTGGATGCATCCGCAATGGAAAGGAAGAGTTTAAATGATTTCCTAAAGCCCTTTGTCCAGTCCAAATATAATGCTTAGGCTCTCCTAACATCAAGCATATGTAGTACTGCCTCCGCGTTGTTACAGAGTGGTTTTGGGAAAGAGGTGGGGAGGTGGATGGGGTAGTTCTCATGGAAGGACAAGGCCACCCTGGGGGAGGAATTTTGAGTGGGGCCTCAGAGTGACTTTGTCTTTAAAGAAGATCGTGTCATCAACACCACTATTTCCACTATTTGCCGTGCTGAGGTGATGGCCACCAGAAAAGCTGTCTTCATTGACAGATGTAGAAGAGAGTAAGTGGCCATAGATTCAAAGTAAACTGGACTGCTACCTGCTCTGTTTCAGGCTGAGGGTGGTTGAGAAGGAACTGAGGTCGATTCACCCACACAGTGCTAGATAGTCTCGAGGCAGAGCACAAGGGAGGGAGAGTGCATGTGTGAACGAAACAGACACTGCTACCTAGAATGCCCAATCCAGGGTGCAGGGGCACTGATACACCTACAGTGGGGCACCCACAGGGACAATACTCGAAGAAGTAGATGGGCCCTTAGAGCCTTCCTGTTTATCTGATCCCATGGAAGAGGGTTGTCACCTCCATGGGAATTTGGAGGAAATCAGACACAGAAGTGGTGTAATTCAGCAAGTACCATCTGCGTGTTTCTACACTCTACTGTCATGTCATTATCCGTAAGAAAGCTGCGGTCTGTTACCTTTCCACTTACTAATCTGTCCCTCCTCTAGGGTGAAATTAACCCGTGTCCAGAGGCTTATGGGGGTCTTAAACAGCATGCAGGTCTTGTGCTGGTCTTCTGCACAAGGGTGATTGCACCATGAAAGTACCACTGGGTTCACAACATGCTATAAAGACTACGTGTTGCAAGCAGCAGATTCAGTTTCCTAGAACAGTCACACACATGCGCAGAGCCAGGACTGGAGCCCTGATCCTCCAGCTCCATAAACACAGGCCCCTTTTAGCAGGCAGTAATTAGTACAAATCCCTTCACCGCACTGTGGGGTCAGCCACTAAAGGATGACATCACATGCACTACATACACAGGGCATGTCTACACAGTAGCTAGGAGGTGCTTCCCAGAGCAAGTGGACAGATACATGCTACCTCTGCATCAGCTAGCACGCTCAAAACAGCAGAGTGCTCACAGTGGCACAGGCAACAGGTCAGGCTGACCACCCAAGTACATACCCAGGGGATCAGGCAAGATTGCATTCAGATGGATAGCCAAAATCTGCACCTGTTCCACCACAGTCACACTGCTCTTTTTAGCATACTACCTCAAGTAGAGCTAGTGAATGTGTGTCTACCCATGCTGGGAAGCACTGCCCAGCTGCTGTGTAGACATCCCCATACACACAGCCAATACATCAGTTCTGAGTGACAGTAACAGCTGAGTTGGAACAGCTAATAGAACTTATTCACCTGATGAGCAGGTGTGATTAAAATGTAATGTTGTACCTTTAAATAAGAGGAAAGGGAATTTCCCTTGACTGTAGTACATGCTGAAAACAATGGGAGGAGGCTGGAAGAAGCTGGAGTGGTGGTAGCTAGGGAGGATTGCAGAACAGGCAACGTTAGAGATGCAACTTAAAAGGCGACTCTTCTTTTGAGCCACAGAGAGACATTTTTTATGCAGAATAATAGACTGCGGTGGGTAGATCTGGGATCTGCTGTTGTACGCCAGGGCAAAAAACCCAACTGAAATAAATGAGCCATTTCTCTTGCTTAATTCAGATTTGATTTATACTTAACAGAGAAGTGATTGACAAGGGAAAGGATTGTCTAATGGTTAAAGTTCAGATCTGTGAATCAGGAAATTCCTGGCTCTGCCACAGACTTTCTGTGACATTGTGAACGTCACCTAAGGTAAAACTGGCCACAGCACCAAAGCAACTTAGATGCCAAAATCCAATTTTTAAAAAGAACGGGGGCACCTAGGAGTTTAAGTCTAATGGAAAGTAAATGAGACTTAGGCTCCTAAAAATTCAAGTTACTTTTGCCAATGAGTGTTGGGCTCTTTAATCACCTAGGCACTTAAAAATGTTACCATATCTCTCTGTGACTCAGTTCCCCATCTGTATAAAGGAAGAGTACTTTCCTGGCTCCAAGGGTGTTATAAAGCTTACTTCTCTAATGACTGTAAAGCAGAGTGAGGTCCTCAGATGGAAAGACCAACAGAGGTGCTAATAGTATTAATAATTATTATTATCAGAGATACCTAACCAGGGAACTCTGCAGGAGGAATGTGATTGGATTTCAGAGGTGAAAGAAAAATTTTAACTGTAATAAGTATACAGGGATAATACAATACAATGGATTAAAATGATGTATTACACCTTCACACAGCATACGGTGTCTGGGTACACTGCAGTGTTGGTGTGAACTAATGCAAATGAAGTATACATACCAAATGTGTTAGGTTTAAATGTTTTCAGTTTACTTTGACACATTTTTACTTTTTATTTTTACAAAACTTATACCCATACAACTCAAATGTCATCAGAATAAAGTAAATAATAAACAAGAGCCTACAAAATCCAAAGCTCCATTTTTAAGTTCCTATGTCAGCTCTATTGAGTGTATTTTTAATTGTGACACAGAAGACATTTAGAGCTCACACACATTGTATGCACATATTCTTGAATGATATTAGCAATCCAGCTAGCATCTATCACTGAAATATAATCATATAGTTGGCCTTGAGAAGCTTTGATTAGTACATATTTGATTGTAACTCTACCAAACAATGGAAATTATTTCCACAAGTTATATAATATTATCCCTAATAGTATCATTCCACAAAATGAGCATTAATGCCATACTCTGGTTAAAACAATGAAGCATTCATAAGCCAGGTAATGTATAGATACATACATATGAAGGAAAGATAAACTGTAATTCTTTACCCCCATATTTATTGCTTTAATATAATGGCTTCTTATGCCATAAATTTAGCCATTTAATACAGCATACACTAGAAACTAGAACTGCTTATATAACTTCAGATAAAGAAATAGCACCATATATTCCAGACTTACTGAGACCTACAAAACAAAACAAATTTGAAGAAAATTATTTCAGTACTTTTAAAATTACAACTATTTAATGCTGAATGATTACATTGATAAACATGGCTACTTCCTGCCATGGGAAAACTTTACTGTGCTAAATGCAAAGTTTACGTAATATTGTGGGCCAGGATTGTATGTAATTTTTCTAGCGAGAAGATGTGATGTGAGACCTGGGAGTTCAAAGGGATATACCGAAATTGTTCAGACAAGAATGGACATTTGGGACAATATATATGAAGTGGTTTCCCTGGGAAATACCTAGGTATAGATTAATGCAAATTCTCTACCTCCAATTATGCAAATACCTTCTGAAACTATGTCCTGAGGCGAGGGTGATTGTCTGCTCCTGAGAGTTGGAGATCAAAGGCCTGAGCTGTATGAAGACACAGGCTGATCTGACCAGCATGGGTTCTGGTTCTGAATCTGAAACAGTTATGACTTTGTAACCAGGGAGAAAACCCAATTGTGGATTTTGAAGGATTGACAGCTACAGGAGCCAGGGTTGATGTTGAGGTAACCTCTGGTAAGCTTTTTAGCAGGTGTGTAGATTCTTCTATTATTTTTAATATGTTTTCTCTGTAATTCTTTTACCATAAGAATAAATGTGCTTTCTTACAAAGAACTGTGTGGAAACTTATAAGTGCAGGTAATACACTGGGCATAGCCTATAGTGGGGCAAAGTGCAGATTCCAGACATTTAGGCAGTCTGGCTTGCTAGGATTATCATGGTGTAGGCAGAGAAGAGTGCAGCCTTTAAAGATCCACTGCTCGGGAAGGAGAGAGACATTGGTCTCTGCCCAAGAGAGGTGGCAGCTGAGAAGCTGGGAGTCTACAGTGGGTGCCCTCAAGGGACCACGGAGGAGGAATACCAGCGCAGTTACTCTGGACTATGATAATCACAACCACAAGACAGCTGATAATTTAAATCACCACTCTTCCCCATTAAGTTTTAAATGATCGCAGCTTAAAATAGCCCAGACATAGAAAACATTGTTTTATAAGGTCAATAGTTTGAGATGACCCTACTTTCTTACCCAATCTTGCTTCAAATCAAACTAAAAAATTGAAGGAGTTTTAACATGTTAATTTTAAAACAATCAGACCTTTAAAACCACTCAACTGATTTTCTTCACATGTGACTTGTTTTCTAGATTTTGTAGATTTTTAAGACTTTCAGGTCATATCTGGAGACTGTATGTACTGAATAATTCTGAAAGTACCACCACTCTGAATCTGATCCCAGCCAGCAGTAGCCCAAATCCACTACCGTAATTAGTACTTGTTTTAATAGTCTCATCTGAGAACCCATGGCATGAAGACTGAATTGCTGAATTGGCATGAAGAGTGATCCTCTGACCTCTGCAAAGGTGGTTCCTCCAGGTTAGGGGTTAGCCACCTTGGCAGGGCATTTCTGGGAATTTGCACCTACTTCATAGAACTATAAAGAGGAAATCACTCTAATTCATGGGCACAAAAGTATACTTCATGTTTAAAGGCACTATTCCAGTAGCATACAACATGTTCAAGGCAGAATGAAAAATAAAACTGGAACAAAAAAACAAGGTTATTTACCAGTAACTGATGTTCTTTGAGATGTGCTGCTCATGTCCATTCCAGTATAGCTGTGTACATGCCTCCGTGCACGGTTACCCGGAACTTTTTTCTCCTTAGCAGATCCTGTAGGGCCGGCTCTGGCGACCCCTGGAGCCCCGCGCACATGCCGCAGTATATGAGGCGCTGTTGGCCCTACGCCCCCTCAGTCCCTTCTTTCTGCCAACTCCGGCAGCGGGGACGGGAAATTGGTTGTGGAATGGACATGTGCAACACATCTCAAAGATCATCAGTTACTGGTAAGTAACCTTGTTTTCTTCTTTGAGTGCTTGCTCATGTCCATTCCACTATAAGTGATTAACAAGCAATACCTTTGGAGGTGGGTAGGAGTTACCGGTGAGCTGCCCTCAGCACCGCTCTGCCGAATCCCGTGTCCTCTCTCGCCTGCTGGACAATGGCATAGTGGGACATGAAGGTATGCACCGGTGACCAGGTGGCAGCTTTGCAGATTTCCTGCAGGGACACTCTCTCTAGGAAGGCTGTAGATGAGACTTGAGCTCTGGTTGAGTGCGCTGTGATGGTTCCCAGAAGCGGCATCCTCGCCTGCTTGTAGCAGAACTTGATGCATGATGTAATTCACAAGGAGATGCGCTGGGTGGAGACAGGTGAGCCTTTCATCCGGTCAGCCACTGCGAAGAAAAGCTGCGTCAATTTCCGGAACAGCTTTGTACACTTGATGAAGAAGGCCAGGGCTCGTCTCATGTCCAGCGAATGCCATCTCCGCTCCTCCTCTGAACCGTGTGGTTTGGGAAAAAACACAGAGAGAAAAATATCTTGATTACAATGAAATTGGGAAACCACCTTGGGCAGGAAGGCTGGATGTGGCTTCAACTGTACCTTATCCTTATAGAGTACTGTATAAGTCCCTAATCTTAGAGACCCTCCTGGCTGAGGTAATGGCCACCAGGAAGGCTACCTTCCATGAAAGTATGAGCAGAGGGCATGACGCCATGGGTTCAAAGGAGGGCTCCGTGAATCTTGAGAGAACCAGGTTGAGATCCCAGGGAGGCACCGGGTCACGGACCCGCGGATAAAACCTCTCCACCCCTTTGAGGAACCTGACCGACATGGGATGTGAGAACAGTGATCTCCCCTCTAGCAGCTGATGGAAGGCTGAAATGACCGCCAGGTGAACTTTCAGCGAGGCCAGCGCCAGACCGTGGCGCTTTAACTGGAGCAGGTACTCCAGGATTGCCTGTATAGGCAAGATGCTGGGCGGAATACCCCGGGACTCCGCCCAACAGGTAAACCGTCTCCACTTAGCCCGATACATGACCTGTGTAGAAGGCTTCCTGCTGCCAAGCAGGACTTGTTGGACCTGTACTGAGCAGGCTCTCTCTCCCTCCATCAGCCACAGAGCCTCCAGGCCATGAGATGCAGGGAGTCCAGGTCCGGGTGCAACAGGTGACCATGGTCTTGAGATAGAAGGTCGTGCCACCTCGGGAGCTCTGGGGGTGGGGCAATCGAGAGGTCCAGCCGCATGCTGAACCAGTGCTGTCTCGGCCAGGCTGGAGCAATGAGTATAATGTCCACTCTGTCCCTCTTTATTTTCAGCAGGACCTTGAGCAGGAGCGGAATGGGCAGGAATGCGTACATGAGGGTCCCCGTCCAGTCGATGAGGAACGCGTCAGAAATCAACCTGGTCTCGCGACCACAGAGCAAGCAGAACCTCAGACACTTCATGTTCCAGGCCAACCCGAACAGGTCCAGTTGGGGAACTCCCCACTTCTGGAAGATAATGGCCGCCACCTTTGGGTGTAGCAACCACTCGTGGCGGGGAAGAAACAATCTGCTGAGGTAATCCGCCTCGTCGTTCCTCACTCCCAGGAGGTGAGAGGCCGTCAGGTGGAAATCGTGCCTCACGGCAAGGTCCCACAGACAGATAGCTTCCTCGCAGAAGGCAGAGGAGCGCACCCTCCCTCCCCTCTCTCGGCCTGTTTATGTAAACATGTGTTGTACGTCAGCACCTGCACCACTCTGCCTGTCAGGAATCAGAGGAACACCTTGCACGCTAGGAGAATGGCCCTCAGCTCCTTCACGTTGATGTGCAGGCACCTCTCCTTCCCCAACCAGAGCCCCTGAGTGCCTAGGTTGGTGCTGATGCGGGCTCCCCATCCTACATCCGAAGCATCAGAAATTAGGGTGACCAACGGGACCAGTTCCGTGAATGGAACGCCCTTCATCACTGCCATGGGAGTCCGCCACCAGTTTAGGGAGGCTAAGACGGGCGGGGGAACTGTGACCACCTGGTCCAATGGGTGTCTGCCCGGAACATATACCGAGGCCAACCATGCCTGAAGCGGTCTGAGCCTCAGGCGAGCTAGTCTCACTATGTACGAGCAGGCCGCCATGTGGCCTAACAGCTGCAGACAGTGCCTGGCTGTTGTCATGGGGCATTGATGCAGCTGGGAGATGACAGAGACCATCACCTTGAAACATGGCTGAGGCACGAAGGCTCTGGCCTGGGAAGCGTCCAGGGTAGCCCCAATGAACTCTATGCGCTGCACTAGGGTTAATGTGGAATTCTATTCGTTTACGAGTAGCTCCAACCTGTGGCACACAGAACAAATGAGGGTCACACTGTCCTGTACTTGGGACCTGGACCTGCCTCTGATCAGCCAATCATCCAGGTAAGGAAAAATTTGCACACCTTTTCATATCAGGTGGGCAGCCACAACCACCATGTACTTCGTAAACACCCTGGGAGCCGAAGATAGGCCAAAGGGCAGAGCTGTAAACTGGTAGTGGGAGCCAGCCACCGTGAAACGAAGAAAGCGCCTGTGGCTGAGGAGGATAGACACATGAAAGTATGCGTCCTTGAGATCGAGGATGGCATACCAGTCTCCTGGATCCAGGGAAGGGATTATGGAAGCTAGGAAGACCATGCGAAATCTGAGCCATTTGACATATTTGTTTAGATGATGCAGGTCTAATATGGGTCTCAGACCCCCCTTTGCCTTGGGGATAAGGAGGTACCTCAAATAGAACGAACCCCTTCCCCCTTCTGCCTTGAGGGACCATTTCCACCGCTCCCAAGAGGAGCTGCTTGTGAGAGGGGTCCCTGAAGAGGGATGGAGGGGGAGGGTTGTTGGTGGGTAGATGTAAACTGCAGGACATAGCCCCCCGAGACTATCCCAAGGACCCAACGGTCCGAAGTGACTTTTGCCCATTTGGGGTAGAAGGGCCTTAACCTGTTTAGGAAGGGGCGGGATGGATCCAGGAGAGCAGTTGGGGCGCCACCCTTGGGTGCACCATCAAAATTGTCTCCTTTGATTGCCCGACCTCCTGGGGCGCCCTTGCTGGGGAGCTGAGGACGAGCTAGGGGGCTGATTTCTTCTTCTAAACCCCCTATTTCTATCCCTATGCCTATAGGGTTGGAAAGGCCTGGATTGAGACCTAGGTTGCTGCTGTGCTTGGGGCCGTGACTGACGCCTGGAAAACTGGGACATGTACTGGCCCAGGGAGTGAAGCGTGGCCCTGGAGTCCTTCAGTCCATGCAACTTCGCATCAGTCTGGTCTGAGAATAGGGCCAACCCATCAAAGGGTAGGTCCTGGATAGACTGTTGCACCTCCTGGAACAGGCCCGAGGATTGCAGCCATGGGCATCTTCGCATACAGATGGCGGAGGCTATAGCCCTGCCCGCCGAGTCAGCAGCGTCCCAGGATGTCTGGAGCGCTGCTCTAGCTACCACGGTTCCCTCCTCCACGATAGTGTTAAAAGTCTGAGGCCTGGCCCAGGGGCAGGGCCTTGGCGAACCACCGGAGGGAGTTCCACAGGTTGAAATTATATCTGCCCAGGAGGGCCTGATGGTTGCCAATCCTAAACTGAAGGCTTGTCATGGAATAAATCTTTCTACCAAACAAGTTCAGCTTCTTATTGTCCTTGTTCTTGGGAGTCGACCCTGGATGACCTTGTCTGTCTCACTGGTTAGCAGCATCTACTACCAGGATTCCCGGGGCGGGGTGTGTCAACAAATACTCAAACCCCTCAGCTGGGACATAATATTTCTTCTTGGCCATCTTTGATGTAGGGGCGACCGAGGAAGGGGTTTGCCACAAGGTCTTCACAATTTTAAGGCCATTTGCGCTGGGGCAGCTGCCGCCAGCACATTAAAGAGGCTTTCTGCGGCCTCTTTTAGCTCCTCCACCTCCAGTCCCAGGTTGAAGGCCACCCTCTTGAGTAGCTCCTGGTGCGCCCTGAAATCCTCCAGTGGCGCAGAGTGATCCTTGGAGACTGCCTCGTCAGGTGAGGAGGAAGAGGACTGCAGAGGTGGAGCCTACGGGTGTGCCCCCTCCTGGCGAAGGGTTGTACCCGCTGAGGTTCCCTCTTGGCGGTCCAACTCCTCATCCGAGGAGTGGTGCTGATGAGCTTTGTCCTGTGCTGGGGGCACGGACTGCACCCCCGACAATTTAATGGATTGGGGCCCCAGCCCCACCTGGATACCCCATGGGGTCCAATAAGGCCATTGATGCGGCCATTGTCCCTGGGTCCAACCGGGGCTAGCTGCGCCACAGGCTCTGATGCTTTGTGGGGGTGTTGACTCACCCAATGACTGTCTCCCCTGAGAGACCCTGAAGCATCGTCGAAGTCAGACTTGACCGGCAGTTCCATGTCTGTCCTCGGTCCTGGGCGCCCTTCCGTCCCGGGAACCGCCCTCCCTCTCGACGCCTCTGACCTGGAGGACGAAGAGGACTGCCTCCGTCGCTGTGAGCGGTGCTGACAAGCAGGGGCGTGCTCCAAAGAGCTAGAGGTACCGGCACGTTGTCTCAGTACTGATTTCCACCATCTCTTGCCCTGTGGCTCTGCAGACAGCTTCGATGATCGAGGTTGGCACCGTCCCAAACTCCTCGGTACCGAGCCAGACTCCGGCAACCGGATTCTGCGCTGCAAACTCTGCAGTGCCAGGTTTTCCTCCAGCAACAGGGTTTCACGCCTCCTCAGAGCAGGCGAACTCATCGGTGCCGGGTCCTCCGGTGGCGACCGGGATCTGTGCCATCTGGGTGTGGGCGAACTCCTCGGTGCCGGGGATCTGGAACGGGAGCTGACCAAGCGCCGCCTGGCAGACCTTGACCGGTGCCGCATCCTGGTGTGCACTGCCTCCAGTGCCGGGGAGAGATGTCGGCATTGAGAGGGAGACTCCACGTCCTGTGCTAGGGCAGGTCGACTCGACAATGCCAACCTGAAGTGACTACTAGGGGAGCGGCTCTGCTCTACCTTCGGAGACTGTCCGGTGGGAGATCTTCCTCCCCGTACCGGGGATCTCCACCACCATTCAGGGGGACCCAACGCGGGTTTCCACCGTGACACCAGCCCCTTCTCCCTTGGCGGGGGCGGAGGGCAGAGGTGGCGTTGGCAAGGCCAACAAGGCTCTTGCCGCCTGAAAAGCCTCTGGTGTAAATGCGTTGGCAGGGGCACTCTCCCACTCCCAGGAGTCGGGGGAGGCTCCCTGACTGGAGATGCAGGCACCGGAGAAGTCTCGACGGGTCGGGTCTGGTGCATCTCCGTACTCGACCCTGCCCATACTGACGGTGCAGGGGAGTGTCTGCACTCCATGTGCTGCTTCTTTCTCCTTGGTACCGGTGATGTTGCACAGTGCCAAGTCGAGGCCGGTGCCAGCGGCGCACTCTGTACCAAAGTCACACTCGGTAACGAGGCGGAGCGGGTCGGCTCGGATGCTGGGCGGAGCGCTGCCTCTATCAACAGGGCTTTCAACTGGATTTCTCAGTCCTTTTGAGTCCTCAGTTTGAAAGCCCTGCAGATTTTGCATTTATCCTTTTTGTGGGCTTCCCCCAGGCACTTAAGGCAGCAGTCGTGGGGGTCACTGAGCGGGAAGGCCTTTCCGCAGGAGGCACATGGCTTGAATCCCGGCGACCAGGTGCAAAGTCCCCACAGGGACTGCCTTATCTCTAACTACACTTAACAACTACTTAACTAAATAAAACTAAACTTAGAATACCAAACAAGTCTCTTAAACAAGGGGGATAGTACTTGCTGTGAGCAAGGCTAGTTCCAGCAACCATCATGGGCAGAAAGAAGGAACTATGGGGGCATAGGGCCGGCAGTACCTCATATACCATGGCATGTGCGTGGGGCTCCAGGGGGCGCCGGAGCCGGCCTTATGGGATCTGCTAAGGGAAAAAAAGTTCCAGGTAACTGTGCACGGAGGCGTGCACACACTTATAGTAGAATGGACATGAGCAAGCACTCGAAGAAGAACAAATATAACAGTATCACAGTACTGCCATCATACTTATCTATGGCCTAAAAAATGTAGTCACATCCAAATTATATGCTGTTATGGTAATAAATTTTGTTGAATTAAAGTACTAGCAAATGGTGTTTTTTGAACTTTTCAACATTGTGCTGCCATTCATTTTTAAAAGAACATTCAAAAAGTAAAGGAAATAATGTATCTGGTTTTACCTTAAGGATACTGATAACATAATTTAACAGAATATATAGTCCTATTTTACCATCTCTTTTCCCCCTTAGACAAATGTATTTATTACTGAAACTTTAAAATGCAATTGAGCACAAGTCTTATAGAAATTAAAAATATAAAACCTGAAGTCACTGAAATGTTTGTTGCAATTGAGCTGTTTAACATATCAGCCTCAAAGTTGTTGTGAGAACAGCTAGCTTAAACCAAGATGGTCAAAGCAGTCTAGATCATAGTTTCTCAATCTGTGGTACGCATACCCCTGGGGGTACACAAGACACAGGCAGCGGGTACGCAGCAAAAAACCCAGTGAAGGGAAGCAGGCAGCAGCCGCCGGCTTTCGGGGAAGGTGGGCGGTAGCTGCTGTCTTCCCGCCCAGTCCCACCTCGGCAGCCGGCCCAGTCCTGCGACGCCCGGCCCCAGCTCCCAGGTGGGAGCCCAGCAGCAGCCTCCTGCACCCTGAGAACTGTGCTCGCAGCTGGGTGGCTGTCTCCCGTGCCCCAGCTCTGAGCTGAGACACAGCCTCTCGCTTTCTGGCTTGAAGATGGGCAGCAGCCAGTCGCCCACCTCCCGGGCTGGCAGCCAGGCAGCAGCCACCTGCAACTTGCCCTGGTGGCAGCTCCCCTCCCCAGCTCAAAGCCCAGAGCCAGGCAGAGAACCCACCGACTTGCTGGGTCCTGGAGCCTGGTTCTACCCAGAGGCCTACTTGTCAATTTCATTGCTCTAGCAGAGCAGTGAAATTGACAGTTATGACAGGCACAGATTTTACCAGTATAAAAATCTTAAGAGGGGCCCACACAGGGTGATTTGCCCCAGGCCTGCACCCCCCTAGGGACAGCCATGGGGAGCGCTGCTATCCACTCTGGTGGGCTGCTAGTGCCTACTCATACCTTACAAGTTCCCGCCTGTGTGAGGAGAACATCACGTGACCCCACCATCAGGCCATAGTGATTGGCTGGCGTTGATCTTTGCTCTGATATGGAGGAAGGGGAGGAGGCAGGAGTGGAGAAACAGCAGGGGGTTTTGTGATCTTCCACAGCCACACAGCACTGCAGATCTCAGAACTCTCCTGCTTTGCGAGAAATACAGTCATCCAGTGGTAAAGGGGGAAAAGATTGCATTTTTCAGAGTGGAAAATTGGGTGTTGGGGTACTTATTAAAATTTTCAGAAGTTAGGGGGTACTTGCTACTTAAAAGGTTGAGAAACACTGGTATAGATAGCAAAGTTGTCTAATGTCATTTCTCCGGATCTTGCCTTCTACTATGAGAGTTATCTAGAATCATTAATATATATGGATAAAGATGACATATAAATCTTGATAGATGATACAGATAAGATAAAGGGTTTTTTTCCCCAAACATAAAACTTTTCCTAAGTCAACTATCTGTATTTTTACGATTTATTAAAAAATTAACATATCATTAAATAAGTTCTGTCACACTTTAATAAATGACATAGTTGGGATGGAGAAGAAAGTTTTATGTTAGATCTAGGAATAAACTAAATGCTTTCAGGGTTGAATCACTGTTTTTCTTTACTCCCTTTGGAAAAGCAGCAGATACTATATTCTGCTGTGCATCATGGACTTGGGACTGAAAACAGCTGCACTCTAATTACATGTAAAGTGTACCAAAACATTCCTTTTATCACAGACTGTAAATCTGTTAGCATCTGTCTCTCCTTTGTTTCTTCCACAAGATACAAGCTTGTTTCTACATTTTTCTCACCTGTAGCGGTGATTAAAATTCATTATAAATGAAAGGAGTGAACACTAAAACAAGTTCCTCTGTGTACAGTTCTAAACTCAAATTAGAAACAGCTGTTTGCTAATTCATGCAGTGATGTTTTGTCGTGCTCTGTGAATCAATAGCTCACCCTATTTCTACAGACATTTTAGGATTATCCATATATTTTACTCAGCAATTTACTCTTCAAACATGCTCAAATGCAATTTCAATCTCTTTCACAGGAGATGAGAATTCTGTCAATATTATCAATGCCTTAACTGAAAGGTCTTGATAGCATGCTTACCTTGCTACCTAAAAGCGCCTGTGCCACTCTTGCCTACTTTGCTACCAACAGAATACCTCACAAAGATGGGCTATTTTAGTATTGATGTAAAAGAATAAAACTGTAAACAGGGGTCACATGCCCAGACCATTAAACCAATACTTATACTGAAAGAAAATGATAAAATTAAATTTAAATTGTTGTCCTGGGCAACTTTTAAATAATAGGTACAGGTAAGACCTGTATAAAAATAATTCTTTGGCTAGTATTATTATTTGCATGGTATCTTAACCAGTCTATAAAATTTTACCTGTACCAACTGATATTACAGTCATAAAACTGCATTCTGTGCTTCTTAAAATTTGATGTCATTATTTATCATTATTTCAACAATTTACTTATAAAAAGGAAAAGCCATACAGCTAAGAGCTCAGCCAGCCTTATTTTAGCATGTAAACAGGAATTGTCTAGCTAAAAATCCAACTGCTCAGGTACGACTTTCACTCACAACATTTTCAAGGGACTCCATAATATATTTGCACAGACTGCTCTCATCACAGTAGAATGTGACCTACTAGGTCAGTGTTGAGACGCTGACCACAGCATTGTGCCCTTTGCATGGCTTGAGGATTTGGCCCCCCAGTGTTAGAAAAATATCACCTTTCACAAATGCTAATTGCCTCTTCCAACAAAACACATAAGCAAGGTAATTGTCTTATCAATAGCTAAAGAAAATATGAATCGTCTCCTAAAATCAGGAGGAAGACTATTGTTCCAGCCATTAATAAAAATCTATACCACAAGAGCTATTACTGTTAACAACTACAAAAAAATGTGTTTCCTCTTTTTTAAGCAAAAATGAGGGATTGAAAATCAGAGATCTCTGCATCAGTGACGGTCCTGCTGTGGTCTTGAGAAGAATTCCATTCCTTCATTCGAGAGAGATTCTTTTTTTTTAAATTCCTTTACACCTCTTCCTCTTGTGATGCCTAAGAACGTAGCATTCCTCCTCCTGTAAGAACAAGTGAACTGCTTCCCCACGAAGCAGATACCAGTGCCATTCCTTGTCACTCTATGGAGAGCCATGGGGAGTCAAAGCCACTCATACACTCAATGACTTTTAAGGATGTGGCTAATCAAAACAGCCCCATTGGATAAAATGCATGGAACTGATTACTACTCTTAAACAATGTATGGTTTTTTTTGCTTGAATTGGACAATCCTAAATATGGCAACCACCTTTTGGGGGACCATTTTTTGGCTTTTTGGAGAGAGCATTAGGCACATGGGCCTAGATTTTTAAAAGTATTTAGGCATTGCTGCACATAGTGTCAATACATCCTACCTGATTTAGGAGTCTAAATTTCATTTTCAAAAGGGCTTTATGCCCTTGGGAGCCAAAATCAATGTGCTCCAAAGTGGCTAAATCTCTTATGAAAATGAGATTTAGGCTCCTAAATCTGTTATGGCATTGTGACGCTGACAGCAGCATTGCCTAGATGCCTTTAAAAATCTGGCCCATACGGCCCATCACCCATTTCTTAAGCCCCTCCCTGCAGTCCTGAGTTATCAAATGGTATCCATAATGCAGACTAGTTAGTGACTGGGGAACGTTAAACACAGAGACTATAAATGAAAAAAACTAGACTTTTTCCCCGTGTACTGAGTATTGTATATTGGTGTGGTTTGATATGTTGCTTTATTGTGCTCACTTCCATGTTTCTGAATTGTACTTTCCAAGCAATAAATATGTTTAAGTCATCAATTAAAATTAATTTAACTCATTCACAAAAGTCACTTAAGGATAATATCCTGTGTAGAGTGGAGTGCTTCTGAAAAGCCAGTGGGAGAGAAGGATGCTCAGCACCTCTCATGAGAAGTTTACCATTTTGCAGGAATGAGTCTTAAAGTTTAACAATATTTCAGTGACAGTGTAGGTAGCAAGCAGTTTGGATGAAATGGTTTTCTTTAAATTTGGGACAGTTGATTAATTGAGACAAGAAGGAATCCACCAAAGCATCCTAGTTAAGCAGCTCCTATTGTAACTGGTAAGAGGTCTATTTCAGTGTGTATGTGGATTTAGTTCTCATGGAAGGTGTTAGACTGACAACAGTGGAAACTGAACTTCACAGAACAGGCAAAAATGCACTCTCCCTGCTGTGATTCAACTCTGATCCAAAGAACTAGCTACAGGAGAGAAAAATTAATCCAGCCATTATTCCCGTTCAAATTTTGGTCCTTTGGCTGAGGTCACCAAAAAGGGAGCCAATTGTTAAATTGGTTTTCTATGACTAGGCCTTGGACTAAGACTATTCACCCATTTCACATAAGCCACCAAAAAGCTATCAATCTTTATCAACCTGAGTTGAATTCAGGTGAGTGGCCCAGAGACAAAAGATTCTTCATAACCCACCACACCCGAGAGCTAAACAGTCCGTAGGTCCCTATCTTTTATTTAAATGTGAAAAAAAATCTATTTTGAAAAGTTAAGACTTTTAATCTTAAATATACTGGTCTCCGTATAGAAAAACAGGAAACCTTTTTGCAAAAACATAACTGAAAATTCAATATTTAAAACAGCCTCTAAATTATACAGATACACTGATAAGTACTTTGCTAATCCAACCTGAGTTTTGCCCAGAAGATACCTCGAGGTGGTGGGTTGGAAAATCAAACAAAAAAACACACACACGTTTCGCTGAATTATTTTAGGATGTAGAGCAGGCACTCAACAAAAGTCCTTCACTCGTCACATGTGTTCCAAATCTATTACTCAGGAGAGAAAATTTTGATTTTCATGTTTCAGCCCAGAGAGAAATCACTGCACAGGGCTTTATTGCCTGGCTTTCAGGCCCAAAGGATGTGAAGCTGGTCATTATATTGTTACAGAAAGTTGTGGGGAAAATAAAAGCAGCTTGTTAAGTCAGAAAGAGTAAGCTGTTCCAAGCTCTCATTCTGATCTAGGTGGAAAAATTTGATGCACTTAAAAATTTAAAAGATTGATGTTCATGATTAATAGATTTAATACTACAAATCCCATGTTTGTTGAAATAACTCAGCAGCAAATAATCACTAAAGTCAACAATATCCAGATTTTACCTCCTTCAAAGAATTTTTTAAAAAATCACTAACGTACCAGTGACAGAGACTATCAAGTACCTTATTTATATATAAATATGTGCACGACCAGTCTGATTTTCTAATGTGCTGTGTACCCACAAATCCCACTGAAGTCCACAAGAGCTACAGCTGCTCAGCACCTTTGAAAAATAAAGCCATATAAATATTAAATATCTACACAGCCACAAACAGAGATATTTTCATAAACACATACTCACTCATCACACTGCCTTCATGCATTCACATAAATAAATAATGAAAATGTATATGAAGTAACACATACAAATATCTTGACTTCTGAAACAACATATGAAAGTATTTGCTAGATTCTGGTCAGCCTAGATATTCCAAATCTTTGACTGCCTCTTTTGTGAAGTGTTATTGCACCACAGTGACACCAGCTGGTACCTCTGGAGTTAATGAGCCTGGCCACTCCATCTGACCCAAGTCAGCAGACAGAGGGCTTTGCTCCAGCTAAGCAGACCTCCTGCTCCCTAAGGATGTCATGCATTATGGCAAAATACAATTAGCTGTCTCTGTACCTGCTATATTAAACATTTACTTAAAATAATATTTTTATTATTTTTAAATTAAAAAAAAACCCCACATAATGTGAGCAAATGTAAGACCACAAGGTTGACTTATAAACAATTTGTAAGTATAATTTAGTTAAATACCAACTGAAACCAATAGCAGTGTTTGTAACTCACCTGAGGGGAATGGCATTAAAACAAAGTAAAAAAGAAAGTTCTCTGCTTTTCAATAGCAAATGAAATAATTGACAGGTTTAAAAAGAAATAAGCAAGATTTTGCATTCTGAAAGATAACAGCCAAATACAATGGCTTACTTAGGATAGCTCTGTGCTGATGCTGTATGAAAGCACTGCACCTTTTTACCACAAGCATCTGTCACTTTTAATGAGAAATGACTTTTTAAAAAAAACAAACAAAAATCTTTGCCACCTGTTAAGAATCTTTCTTCTCAAATCAGTGTTCCTCTACAACAGATATGCAACATCAGAGGCCTTTCATGTTTAACTAGCAATGACCTAGTGTCTGTGATCTGAAGACTTGTACTGCACTGCACAACACACACTCTATTGAAGGCAGCTCTCTTCTTCCAACAGATCTCTGGCCTTTTGACAGAAGGAGCCAATGATAAATTGTGAGAGTCGGGTTTTCAAAAGAGGTGCTCAAGTGACAACTAAGATCTCTCTTCACAAGACGTTACATCCTCATTAGAATAGTACTGAAGTGTATGCAGAGAGGGATTCCCAGCTGAGTCAAGAGTATACATAGCTCCCACTGGCTCATCTACAGGAGATCTCACTTTGGCTCACCAAGTAGAGTAGCTGTTTAAAGACCATGACAGTCCCTGGTTCAAGCCCTGTATATGGTAATTTGCCTACTGCATGGCACAGTGAATCCAATCAGTAGCTAGGGGATCATGTTAATTTGTTGTATCTGCTCTACAAGCGGTTAACATCCACTTTTGGAATCCATACCTTTAAAGCCAAATTCTGCTCTTGCATGCATCTGTTGAATCCTATTCAAGTCAACTGAGTAGCATGACTGTGAGGGCAGACTGAGACACATGGGAAAATCCTGGCCCCATGGCCACAAAAGCTCAGCTGAAATCAGAATGGATATGATTCTTCTGCACTAAGGGAAGATGGCAGGGTTTAGGGAGGCAGGGCGCACATATGCCTCTCAGGGGCTGAACTCCTCGCTTTGTGTGGGTTGGTGAAGGACAGGGCATAGGTGGGCCAACAGCAGTGTACTGTACTGGAGATCCTCCTTTCCTTCTTTTTGACAATGGAAGTTCAGAATAATTGGCCATGAAGCCTATTCTACACATTGGACTGGAATAAGCTTGATGAACCTACACCACAGTCACCTCTGTGGCTCCCACCAACACCTAGACTGTTTACTTGAGTCTAATCTTTGGGTAATTAGAGACCATGGGGGCTGACAATTCCCGACACACTAGCTCCATCCCTGAGTCATTAAAGCCCTAAGCCATCATCACTTGTCACAAAAGCTGCTGAGAAGCTCATTACGCCAAAAACGGCTGGTGGATCCCCATCTAAACTCAGGAGGTTGTCCCTGAGGACCTTGACAAGCATGGTCGGAACTTCAAAATAAATAAATAAATAAAAGCCAGCTCCTACCCAGCATGTCAGTGTCCAATGCACAGCTGGAACGGCACACCCACCATCCATCTGCCATCATTTTTTCCAGAAAAGAGGCCATTTGAGATGGGACAGGAATTGGTAAACAGTCCAGTCTCAAGAGATGGTCTCAGAGTAGACTTCCAAAGAATGGTCAGCATCCTCCTCTCGCCAAGTGAGCCACTGACAGTGCCTATCAAAATCAGCGCCACCACACTGCATTAAAGCCACCAGGTTTAGCCAAGAGTCAAAACTGCAGGTGATTGGCCTCAGCAAACCCAGACAACCACAGACATCCTCACTAGAAACTATACTGAACTCAACTAAGAGGAGAGACAGCCCAACTGAGACCCCAAAACTTGTACAGTCATAAAGTCTGCACAGACCAGCAGGAAGCTTATCTATTGTAAGGAGCACATTACTGCAATCAACTGAAGGAACCACATTATGAATATGTTATAAGAAGAAAATGTTTGGAGATTCCTCAATGTTCTGTTAATGGAGAAGATTTTCCTCTCCATTTGTTTAATAAAGGGGTAAGCAGTAGGGAAACAGAATTGGCTAGCCGGCCTTTTGTTTTTATATTTATCTTTTTTGTTGCAAGTTTGGATTGTACAATTTGTTTTTAATTAGTTCCTGTTTCTTTACCTAGGCCTCAGGCACATCACTGTAATAGAGAGTAGATATATAATGGCGAAAGAGACAGGGAATCACTTAGTTTTTTCAAAAACTGAGGGAGTATAAGAATAAAATCAGGGTTGGAATATATGTTTACTCAATTTCTCCCTGAAGAAAAGGAGAAGAGGCAAATGTCTTGCTCACACACACACACACACACACCCACACACACACACACCCCTCTTCCACACAGCCTCTCTCTCTCCACTGGCAAACACTCCATTTGATAAAAATCTCTCTCTCTCTCATCTGAGTTTAAATCAGAGAATTAAAGGAAATAAGAGAAACGTTGGTTTTCATAGCTCTCTCCCTAATTTTATCCCATAACAGAGACTAACAGTACTAATAAAATAGTCTCTTGGAATGTTAATGGACTTAACCCAGTAACAGGAAAAGTAAAAGATACTAAATTACCTTAAAAAAATTCACTCCAGACATTGCAGGTATACAACTCTTCCAGAGAAGAGTCAAGCTAAACTAAACAGGGTTTGGGTTGGAGATCTATATTCTGCAGTTTTCAGGGGGAAAAAAACAAAAAAAATGGTTGCCTAATTAGTAAAATCTGCCCATTTCAACTAAAGCAGACCTGATCTATCTAATAGACCCAGACATATTTCAAGAAGTATAAATGGACAGTAAATGACGGTTATATGCAACGAATTAAATAAAAAGCAGAATTCACTAATAATCACTTATTAAATCTTGCCCCACATGTCAAAGGTATTTTACTTGTTCTAGCATATTTTACTTGGGTTCCTAACCTGAAGTTAGAGAGTTCTGATTGGGTTTTCAACTACACAAAATCTTTTGTGAAAAATGACCTGGGAATATTGAGTCACCCCATTTGTAATGGCATGTGGGGGAAAGGGAGATTTATCCTTACTGAAACATAAAAAATTTGTTAGTTTGTCCAAAAAAATGAATGCCCCCAAATGGAAGTTTTGGCTAAAACCTAATATATTTCAACCCAGAATTGTACCTCAGGGAGTTGTAGGTCATTTTCCTCATGTCCCCATTCTCCTCAATGGGTCAGGCTCCCCAAGTGGACTATCAAGAGGGGAGAATGTGGTGCATCATACAAGATGTAGGGTGACTGGAAAGTCTGGCCCAAGAATGAGAATGGAAGTTTGGGGCACTCAAACAACCGTTTCAATGAGACAAAAAGGGCAGCATTTCCTGATTGAAATATTTTGATCAGCCAAAATATTTTGTTTTTTTATTTTTTCCTGCAAAGTAAAAAACATCTGTGGAAAATCCCTATTTTCTGACCAGCTCTAGTGTGGACTCCTTAAATAACCTGCCAGAGCATCCTCCTCCCCTGCAGAATAATAATAAGCAAAAAGTGGAGAGATGGGCAATTTAAACTAAAACTGGACTAATTTTAATGTAGTTTTTTTGAAAAAAAAAAAAAAAAAAATAACTGCCCAGAATCAAATGTCTGTGAAACATAGTGAAGTGTTCTTCAGCTATCAGCTTGTTTCCTAACGTAAAGCACCAATACTGAGTATTGTGGAAGTGCTGGTTAGGACTCCACAATTAAGTTTGAGTTCAGTTTTGCACTTGAGGAAGAGGTTCAACCTCTTTGTTCTATGTAAAAAATACAGTGTATCTACTGAAACTTAGAACACATACTCTGAGCAAAGAATCAATTTTCTGAGAATTTACAAGTGAGAAATTACAGAGTCACATCATTCAATAACTATATGATTATGATTAAGGCATTTTAGTATTTGTGGTACCAGAGTAGAGGAAACTGATTTTTAAAGACATTATATGTTTTACATTTTCTTTCCCCGCATGGCTTTGGTACAGGGCTGAGTTAAAATTGTTTGAGTAGTTTAATTGTGCATGTTTTAACTTAATATGTTTGGATTTCTTTTAAGTGTAATCTTAACTCTGAATTTCTTAGGTTTTTTTTAATGTTTGGTATTGGGATAATTACAGCACCCTGGTAATGCTTTTTAACCTTAAGTTACTCATAGAGACTCAACCTTAACTCCACCTTAATGTAATTTTTTTGTCTAGGATCAAGACACAGGATAGGATTTGTTATTTTATTATTTAATTACTTAGTGAGTGGCTTTGTTACTTGGTGTTCTGATTTTTTATTATTTAAGTTCTGACAAATACAAAGGTATTAGGACAAAAGAAAAATAAAAACACCCAGGATTAATTCATAAATTATATACATCTTGTAAATATGTACTATTTGTCTTATTTTTATAAAACATGTAAAAAGAGAGTTGGGCATTAATTATTTTATAGTTTAATCCCATTACAATTTTCCATTTTAAAACCATTTTTAATGTCTCTCTAATTGAGTTAGAAAAGTTACCATTGCCCACACATGCACTAACAACTTTTGACAAACATTTGATATCAAATTGCTACACCAGTCTAATTGTTATCAGATAATTACTGTCCATGATAAATATGAAAAAATGTAAGATTGTGTCATTAAAATACAGAATTACACAATCTGATTAGTTTTTTAAATTACTTAATAAAAAAGAAAAGAAATTCACTGAGGCTGTCAGAAAGTTAATAAAAATAAGGTAATTCACAGTTAAGGGTCACCACGGTGCTTCTCTAACTACTTCCTTAATGCACCCTAGAGTACCTAGGCACTGGAGGTCACTTCTAAGTATTATTTCCTTACTTTTATTAACTTCTGTGATAACCTTCATGTTCTGTTGCTGTTTTGTTAGAAAAGGCTGTTCATTTCATTGAGTAATATTTTGAGAGATAGCTAACTCCTTGAAACCTCTTCAAACTTGGATGATTTGAAATCTTCCAGCAGAATCACTTTTTATTTTTTATTTTTTAAAAAAGTCATGTTCCATTATTTGTCAGTCCCTTTCACAGCTAGGCTGGGGAAAGAAGTCAATCTCAGAATAAAGCACAAGCCATACAATCAGTGTATAAAGCACAAGCAAACTGACAATATTGAAAATAAGAAAACTAGTGAAGATTGCTAGCAACACTGTTTAGCTACAGTGGTCTTGGAACAGTGAGTAAGTAGAATCAAAAAGCAGCACAGAGCTGTAAGAGGAAATGGGCAGAAAGAAATTAGACTTAGAGGGCACAGGGTAGATAATGCTGGGGCACACCAAAACTGAGAGAAGTGGGAATAAAATAAAACAGTGGCTTTGCTCAAGAGGAATTTGGCTCTCAGGAGGGACAGAAAGGACTGTGACATCCACAAAAGTGATTGAGTGGCCTTGACAAAGGAATGGGAGGGCCTGGCACCAGAGAAAGGAAGAAAAAAGGCAGAAAATCTGCAGAAGTACCCAGATGCACAGAAAAGAACTGTCTAGCAGCCTGCAAAGGCCAATGAGAATTATCAAGGGAACTCATCGTGGAAAAGCAGTCCAGTTTAGTTAATGGTGCAGTAAGAGAGAGTGTGTTAATTTTTTTTCATATTGCACAATATTACATTTCCATCTGAGAAAATAAAAGTGGAAATTCTGAACATGTTCTCATGGGCAAATTGCAATCCCCCCTAGAAAGAAAGAAAAAAAAACCCTTTACATTTAACCAAAACCCTCAAACTGACTATTTTCATTACAAAATGTAGCGTACTGAAATGTGTGCGTTGGGGGGCCGGGGGAGGAAGGTTGGAAGTTATTACAAAGCTTTGTACTCCTTTAGTGGCTGGACAGAGCACTGCACAGTTACAGCTCTGGAAAACAATTTTTCCAACTTCTGGATGTGATTCTGCTCTGAAATGTTTATAACCAAACTGGGATTCTATCATGTAATACTTAGCGATTGGATTCACAACTCTGTTTTATTCATTTTTGGTTCTCACCCCCACTTCTCCCCCCCCCTCTTTCCCTTTATTTTTACCTACCACCCCCTCACCAGAGTGAGCAGATCAGTTGGCGTTTAACTGACTAACAACAATGGAAACAATCTCTATTCATCCACAGGCTAGTCATATCAGAAATACCTATAGTAAATGAAATCTATTCATACTGCCCAACCTGTGATCTCAACCCTGGGACTAAGGGCACCACCCTTGCAAGTGGAGAAAGGATGGGAAGATGTCTCCATGCTAGCTCAAGTGCTTGGTATTTCCTCAGTTTCAAAAGAACAAACACTGCCCATGCTGATACATTAAAAACAGTTGTACAGAACTGAACCAACATCAAATTTATTTCACTGGGAAGTGATCCCAAAAGTGAAAGGCCAGTAACAAGCCTCTTTTTCCAGTTCAGGTGGGATGACTGAAGACAGTTGAAAAAGGGGGATGCTGGTTAGTTTCTTGTTTCTACTTTGGGAACCCTGAACCTCATCCTATCCTTCTCACCCCATAAGTGGAGATACTGAGGTGCTTCTTATTGGAGATAACCTGAGCTTCTGCTCTCACGGTGGACACCCTTCATGGAACTGTCCAAAATGGGCAAATGTAGGTGGGTGGGATGAAATATTTTGCAAAGTGCTTTCAACAAATGGAAACAATCTGAAGAGAAACTAGAGATTCTGAAAAAATTACCTACTCCAGGGGAAATCACACTTAAGCCAACCTGCTAGCAATGCACTTCAGTGTTAAAGAGCTTCTTGTGCCATGCTTTCAATTTTGAAGCAATCAAGGTGTGCCTTTAACAGCTGTCTATGGATGAAGTTTAAAAAAGGAGGACACAAAATGATTTAAGCAAGCTTTTGCACAGAAAGTAAAAAACTTTATGTGCAACTACATGACTCCGTTTCCTTTGTACACAGTTCACTATTTCAAATTACATTTGCAAAGTATAGCTTTTGATAAAATGTAATAAAAAGCAACTTAATAGCATAATTGTCTTCATAGGTACTTTACTTCTGAGTCTTCCTATGGGGATCTTGTAGATGCGTTCTTTATTATTTAAAAAAAACAAACAAAACCCATCACTTCCTACGTATTTGTAAAACTGGGTAAACTTAAGAGAGAACAGCTAACATGATTTACTCTCACTTGTGGAGCAAAGATTTTCTTTTGTCAGTAAAGCTTAACAGAACACAGTGAGTGACATCTCACACTATGAATTCAGTACCACCAGAGAACTCGGTCAATAGATAGTACGTGTTGCCTTCTCCTCCTCCACTGTTGTCTGTGTTTGGGCTTCAAAACAGCACCTCTTCTTGCCAAAGACAGAATTTACTCATGTCGTTTTGTTTAAAGCTTGCTTTTGTGCGTGTTTGTTCCATGACATAAAAAGGACCATGCAACTATAGCCTTTGAACAAATTACAATGAGGTATTTTAATCAGTCTTTAATGGTCTAACTCTCCTGAGTGACAGTGAGGTAGAAAAAGCTACACAAGAGAAATATTGGGGACAATGTCCATTTATCCAAAAACAAAAGGCATTTTCTAATAAGCATGATCAAAACCAGGCTCAGACAACAGAGATCTAAAGAGAAAAAACTCCATCCTTGCGTGTACCCCACCTTGTCTCTTTGAACTACATTGTTTTCTTGATTTTTGTTCTAATTACCCAAACATTTGCAGGACTATTTTACAAAAGGGGCTTTTTTGAAGGAAACAGGTAATTCTAGCAGCTACCATATTGGCTTCTTCCCTTCCCCATGCACCACCATTTACATTCTCTCTTCTTTCTCCCTCCTCACTTCCATCCCCAACTCAAAACATCAGTCTATGAATGCTGGGCAGGTCGAGACACCCAAGGGGTGAGCAAAGATCTTCTCTCCTGGAGGAAGCACCATAGTGAGCTCAATGACTATCTGAGTTGTTTGCTGGTACTAGGGAATAATATTTCCCTAGGGCCTTTTCTGAATGGAGTCTACCACCTGGGTTAAGCCATTATTACAATCAAGCAGAAAAAAAGAGGGAGGGAGAGAAAGAATTAAAAAACCTACAGCAAGCATCATTAAAGCTCATCAAAAGTGCATTAGAGAACACCTGATAATATACTCTGAGCATTAATGATCCTTATGATAAAACCGTATTAATGCAGATGTTATCTGAATTCATGGAAACTAGATTTTCCACTCATATATATTTTTCTAAAGTAGACATAAAAAAGGGTCTCCCAGTGCTATCAGTGGCCAGCATTTCCATCGGTCTCTGATATTTGAAAACAAATAGATAAGACAGGGAATTTTATTTATTTGTATGTGCTGCTGACCACAAATCTCAAACAGGTACTCTGAGAGCAGGAGGCTTTTTGATATTCAAACGGCTACATGTTATGGTTAAAATGGCCAGTGTTAAGCCAATATTAATAACAGGTTAGCAACTGTGTTGGCCTAAACTGGGCCATTATCACAATTCTGATCACCATTTATGGGCAGCCTGAACATCTCTGATGCTTGGCAGGAATTTTTTCTTGCAGCCTCTTCCCTCTTGTCTTGTGGAAGAGAGGAGAAAGGGTGCATGTTGCTTGAGAAAAAGGACAGAATTGATAGTGCATCTCTGCTGTAAGGTGCTATAAGATACTAAATGCCAGGAAATGGAGGTCAAAAAATTAATTCTAGACACTGCTGAAGTCCTATGTTCCTCCTTTACAGAAGCTGCAAATCATGTCAAGTTCTGCATAAATAGGTTTTGTGGGGGTATTAGAGGGTGAATTACTGTCATCTAGATACTAGTGCTTAGTAAAGCAGGGACTATCAAACTCATTTTGCCAATATCCAGTGTGAACTGCTGCTCTCAAAGTAAAAAGGTCACCCAACCAAAAACTCCTCATAAAATCCCCACATTCTTACAAAGGGACATTTAATAAATACAATGGTCCCTAGAGAATGAGATTTTTTTTTAATTTGACAAGTGCAGTGAAATCCTTTTCCTAAACAAGTAGCTGTTCTGCAGCATCTTAGAATTACTTATAGAATGTGGGAAGCAGGAATTATCCTTAGTGCTGCTGAGCGGCCAGGCATATTTGATGCAACCTCACAGAGCCTGCTTCTGTACCATATGGGACATAAACCCACAAACTATGAAAGAACCCCAATCAGTTTTGTTTTCTCAAGTGATATCTACTATCCCTTATCTATGAGAAAATGAACCCCTGTATCTAGAAGCTCAATACATTAAGCTCAGAACTGAAAGTTTAATATTAAACTCTTCTCTGTCACAGTGAATGCCATCTTTACAGTCAGAAAACTGCTAATGACTTCCATTTGAAACCCTTTTCCTGTAACTTAAAGCAAAGAGGAGTATCAAAACACATTCATACTCAACTGTACCATCATAATGTTAAGGTACATAGTAGAAACCAAACTGCAAAGAACGGTAGAGGGAGGGATGGAGGGATACAGCGGCCGCTAGACCAACATGGCAGATTCTGCTTTTGATTGTATAAGGAAACATTGTCACATATATAAGAATTAAGAACAAACTTTTGTGCACAACTTTATATTTTATGATATCTCAGACAGTAATGTATGGACTCCCCTTGAGATATCTAGAAATAAAACACTAAGGATAGTAAACAAGGAAATCTATGTTGCCTTCTCAAATTACTTCTTCACCAGATTGTTCACCATAATAAAAATATTTCAAAAGAAAACTTTGAAAAGTTGAGTTCTGGGCAAGTCGTCTCCTTTTTTTCCGCCCTCTTGACTAGCAGAGCAATTCTCATTCAGTAGATTCTAACTTAGCTATTCCTTTCCTGTTTTTCAGATTAAGTGGTTGAACAGTCAATGAATCTGGATAGTCTTATTCTGAAAGGTTAAGTAAAAATACCAAGACTGATAAATTTGATTTTTCTAAGAATATGGACAATTCTGGTCATATAAAACATATTTCTAGATACCCTTTAACAGTACTGTACACACTGTCCAGCGCGACACCATTCTAAACACACTGCCAGGTAACCACAATGGAAACAAGTCAAAAGGCCTGCTGGAATCTATTGAGAAGATTCCCTGACACATAGGGGGAATCAATTTTAATAAGAAATATTGTGTAATGATTATATTGGGAAAGCAATGGAGAAGCAATGAAGAATAGCCACAGTTTGTGACATTTAATATCTGGATAGCTGAGCAATCTTCTTCAGCCTGTGCGTTACTCCTCCCTGAACGCCAGAGATGAACCTCACATACATTAACTCGTTCTTCATGGGGACCTTTGTTAACATTGCTATCCAATAAGAGTTCAGTAAACACAAAGTGCACCATGCTGAAAATTACAGCATGGGCAATTAGTCTGATTACTATATCAGTGCTTTTAAAGTGGGATCTCTAGACAGAGGCCAAAATTAAACGTCAAAGGGTGCCCTGACAAGCAAAGCTTGGAGTCGACACTCTAGGGAGAGCCCCCTAGCTGACTTACTCTGACAGCAGGAAAGAAAAGTCAGAGACATCTGTTGGGAGGCCAGAGGTTAGGCAGGTCTAGGTCAGCATAGACCAGTGCAGGAGCGAGTGTGTGCAGTAGATTGCAAGAATATCCACTAAAAAGAAAACAAAAAAACTCCCAAACATTACTAAACTTGTACCTATGAGTGTTCCTAGATTCCCTGTATACAAACCAGCATACACCCTCATTAAAAACATGTTACAGACAACATGAAGTGCAAGTACTCACAGAGTATGACAAAATATATCCTGAAGTAGAAAACTGGTTGTGTCAGTTGCAATCACTAAGGCTTCAGAGTGACTCTTGACACTACATAAATAGTTCCTTTTGGAGTTCACTTCTGGCTAAGGAGTGATTTGGCAAGAGGGATTCTTTCATGAAAGGGACAGTGGCAAGCTGCCCCAATTATAGCTCAGAAAACACATACATGATATGAAGTGTAACACTGATTGATTGGAAACCACATTATATAGCATGTTCAGGAGCACTGAAAGCCAAATGTGAGAAGCTTTCTAAGTTGTTACAACATTTAGAAATCAAATATCAATCAATGAAAGATAAACCCCAGAATTCTTTTCTGAAAAAAAACTTGATTTTGGGGGGGGGGAGGGGGGATCAGTAAGACTTGATTACTCAAAATGGCAACGCCAACATGAACAGACATCTGATCTAGAATCTCTGAAAAATTGTGTAACAGCACAAGGCAACACACTATTGCCAATAATCACATCCTCTCCTACACAACAGATCTGCTTTCAGAAATTGTAGGGCATGATGCAGTTACCAAACTGAAAAACAATGGCTTTGCTAAATAACTGTTTCACACTGGGCTAGTGACATGGCTGAGGATGTCAGAGAGAATCTGCTTTCAAAACTTAGCAAAAAGGATTACTTAAGCAATTCAGCTAGAGACAACAATCAGTGTCTGTGCTGCAGCACAGCATCTAGCACTTTGAGGTACATTTCTGATTGTTCTATTGAAGAAGACTTGCTCTATTGAAAGGCTATGCAGGACACACAACAGGAAAATGCTCATTCAAGACATTTCAAGAAGCAGTCAGAGTTGAACAATGGGGACGATATAATGCAATCTGCACAAATGATGGCAAGGAAAATGACAGGGAAGAATAGTAGTCTCGGAGCTAGGCATGGATCCAAAACTTCACACCAAATGCCTTGTGGCAACACTGTTTCACACACCGCTAAGCATTTTCTATGAAGTAAAACTCTGAGAACCGAACCTCTTGCAGGATCTTCATGAAGCTGTTAAAGTTAAAGGCCATCCCATGAATGCTGGATTTTTCACGTTGCTCTGTGATGACATAGAAGCCATTCACCAGCCATTCCTCTTTCAGAATGAGGTGAGGTGGCCCTCACAAAGCAAAGCTCAAAAAACCCCTCAACTTCTTGAATTAAGAGCAGATGTGCAAGTTTTCCTGAATGATTATTCATTCATTTTGGGGGGCATGCTTAGCCTTCCTTGCTGACAGTTTTGGACTTCTTAACAAGCAGAACTTGTCTCCTCAGATGAGGAATATGAATGTTCTGACCTGAAGCATTCATCACAAAATTTGGAAATTGGTCTTCCAAAGAGGAAAATTGGAGTAATTTCTCCTTGTTTCAGACTTCCTCAAGAGAGCTGAGGAGCAAGTTGGGAGCCATCTTAAGCCTGAAGGAATTTCAGATCCAGCTGTAAAACTATTTTTCTAATACCCACTGAAGGAAAAAAAAACCCTGGATCACCAACCCTTTTATCCAGGATGATGTTGACTTGGGAGCAGTGACTAGGCCACCACAGGACAAAGTGACAGTACTCTCTTATGACAGCTGAGTTTCTCTAGGAGGAACCCAGCAGATTTAGGGCTTTGAAGGAAGAGTTTCCTGCTGTAATTGGCAGAAGCTTTGAAGATGTTCATCCTCATATGGTAACTCTGTGAGAAAAGATTCTCTTCAGTTGAAGTGATCACAACCAAGTGTTGCAATCATCTGATGATCAAAAGTCACATAAAACTATGGTCCTTCCCCAGTATAATGTTGTGTGCAATAACTTTAATCAGCTCGACAGTTCATCTACCACTGAATTGTGAGTTTACAATTTTTCATTTCTTTTATAATTAAGTTTCAGTTTTTTAAACTTCATAATTCGTTATTTCTGGATTGCTCATAGTTACTAAGTTTTGCCTTCTCACAATTTAAGTGAGGACTTGGAAGAGCAGGTTGTGAAACATTTCTTAGTCTGAAAAGGGGCCACCAGTTCTGAAAGTTGCGGAAATCCAGCAGTTACATGAATCAGAGTGGGAAGAAGCAACATAATGACTCCACCTCCCATCTGCACTGATTAACAGAGCTAGGCTTGTCTTTGGGGTAGCACACACTTCACCCTTTCAAAGGCTATAGAGGTTACTTGGCCCATGTTCCTCGTGCACAACCTTTTTTCATTTGCATTTTGAATGGAGGTGTGGACCCCTTTGGAAATCTTAGACAAAGGGTCCCAGGGACCCACAGACGACAGGTTGAAAACCACTGCTCTTAGCATACCAAGTCAGGGGATCTGCACCACCCCGCTTCACCCTATCTACCATAGGACTGTGGCTTTGTAGCCAGAAATGAGCCCACTGATAGTTTGAAAACCCCTTTCCTCTCCCACCTACCTGGGAAAATTTCCTATTTGCCACTGGTCTGTCTTATTCAAGACCTACCTAAGGTATTTTACAACTTAAACCATAGGGCAGAAAAACACAGTAAACTGTAGCCATCTGGTGAAGAAAAGACAATAGAAAATCTCTCTTACCATGGACTTTCTGAATTACAACATTAAAATGAAATATATTGCTTATGAAGAAGTAGGAACATGCGCTGAATAACCCACAATAAAGACATTTGACTTCTTTTATGAATCCCAGCTAAATAGTTTCAGATGTAACCATTTCAGAAGATATATGAAAAAAGCAAGGACAGTTCGAATTTTCTTAACTATTGTTCTTGAAAGACAGGCATTTGGTTTATCATAATGCTGTGCAAAAGAGCAAGTGCAAGATGCAACCACGAAAGGAAGCCATCCATTACAGTTCAGCTGTATACACCCCCATGTAGTCTGTTGTTCTTCTCTAAGAAATGGTAGCATCAAGAGGCAGCTCCACATTTTCTCATGGAGGGAGCCACTCGGAGCCACAGTACTCCTCTCTCTCCTGTCCCCTTTTTCTATAAAAGCTAAGACATTGACAGGGCAGTTCTTCTTAAGATGCACAGTCATCTACAAACATCTGGAAAATCAAGACCACAGGCCCACAGCACATCTAGAGTTTCTAAAACCAAATCCATGATAGTGCTAAAATTCAAACCTTCAAGCGTTTCCTGGAATGTGAGGCTAGATAGGATTTTGGGGTACAATATTTCAATAGAGCCAAACTTCCTACACTTATAAATGAAAACCAAATTCTTCTAAAGCAAATTTCAGATGAAATCAACTACATGCTGCAGGTGGAAGAAATGTAAGTACAGAGAAGCTATTTATTAGAATACATCCTACAACTCAATCAAGTATGTTTACTATGATAGCCCGTAATATAATGAAAATATTCTGCTGAAGACAATCAGTCTTTCACAATCTTGATTATGAAAGTCCAATGGCAACAAAGAGAATGTACACACAGAAATCGACATACTTCCACAAGGTTTCCCTTTACATGATGTACGCACACAGCTTTAGCAGACAAGGTATCAGTTATTTGTACGTATCAGCTTTGATGATAATTGCAACCCACTTGACACTTGTGTTAAAAGGTAGTTTTGCCAACAAGAAATCTGATAAATATTCAACAAGACTGCCTGAAATAATTCTATTTAACTTGAAGCCACCACCTATAAAGTGTTTTAAAATATCTCTGTGTGTGCTAAAGAAAAGAAGGGGAAAACTCTTCCTCTTTAGAGCTGAAATGTTTGTGTCAGTGCTTTAATTAATAAAACTTTTTATTTTTTAAGTTTAGTGAAAGAATGCCCTCTATGCAAAATTTTGATCCCACATTACAAAATAATTACATGATAATTACATGAGCATTAAGATGTCTACCCCCTGAGTAAAGCCACTGCACCCAACTGCTAACTAAGGCAGGCCTGGAATGTTTCAGCTTATTAAGGAAAATTCCAGCATTGAGCAAAACCTCCAGCTGAATCAGATTTCCACTCTTTTGCTCCTCTGATTTCTATTTCTAGTTAAAAATTGAAACATGTTCCATTCTTTGGAAACCCAATTATACTTGAGTATCAGCCTGAAAACAAACTTTTCTTAGTGGCTAAGCTACTTCTCATTATTTAATGGGGAAGCAGTGGTGTTTTTCTACACAATTTCACTGGCACAATTCATTTGTTTCTTTTTATTTTACAATGGATACTGTAATCCATCCTGAACAATATAAATGTTACATTTGCACAGCTAGTTACTATGTTGGCAACATGGGAACTTAGTGACCCTCTGATTTTCTCCTAGCCACTGCTGCTCCTGCTCCCATTCCTTATTTAGGGCTCAAACACAGCCAACAATATTTCAAGATTTTTTTCATTCTGATGTTGAATCTTTTCTCCTGCCTAAAGAAGAAAGTACTTACCCAAAAGAAATGGAGGATTTTTGTGGGGAAGGGCCAAGGAGAAATGAGTCACATTTAATTTTATTCCATTTCAATTTTGTCCACTAATTTAACAACAGAATTATACAAAATCTGGGGAAATGTAGCACCAAATTATGCCCCTAAGTGTTCTGAAGAAGTGATGATACAATCTCTCTCTTACCCTGTATGTAAATAGGAATAAAAATGGAGGGAAAAACATATAAAATAAATGCTCTCCTCACTCACCATACAATACTGCTGAACATTCACCTAGAAAAACCCTTTTTGGAACTAAGATTAGGGTACCAGAGATGACAAGGATGACAAACTGGAGTGAATTCAGAGGATAACAACAAAAACGATTAAGGAGCTGGATGGACTAATTTATGAGGAACAACTAAAACAGCTAATTATATGCATATTGGTTAAAGAGTAGCTAAGAGTAATATTATAGTGTACAAGGGCTTGAAGAGGGAGGAACTGTTTAGGGTGGTTCACAGGGGTAGAATTAGGAATAATGGAATGAAATTAGCAAAGAAAATTTTAAAATAAACATCACTAAAACATCCTAACAGCATTAAACTGGGATATATTTCCAATGGGAAGTTGTAGAAGCATCATCATCTGAGTCATTTTAAATTGGAATGGACAAAGCATTAACAACATACACTCCATGGGATAATGTGTGTTTTCTTCTGTTTTTGTTAACCCATATCTAACTCACTGGCTATGGAGAAAAGATATCTTTGGTAAAGGTTCAAAACCTCACCTCCCTCAATTAAAGGGCTAAGAACCCACAATATGCACCTCTGAGACAGGAGGTTCTCCAACAAAACTATACAATATTAAATATACAGCAAACATTTTGGAGTAAATGTCTGCCCTACTCAAGTGATTGGTCCCATAGGAGAACACTCATGTGAGTGATCCGAACAAGATGTAATCTTGTTTACACTAGCAAATGTCACGGCTGAATTTATAGCGTCCACCATTGGTCCTGCTATTTGAGTTACACCAATGGTTAATTATGGCTACCAAGTTTGCTAGCACAAATGTGGCCTAAGTTTTTCTTAGATTGTAACAGGGATCATTTGGAACAGGGACCATCTTTTTGGTCTGTATTTGTACAGAGTCTAGCACAAGGGTATTCTGGTCCATGCCTGTAGCTCATAAATGCTATCAAAATACAAACAAACAAATAATAATAATGACTGTAAAATAACACAGCTGATTTTCAAACCTCAACTCAGCAGTTTTAAATTTATTTAAAAAGGAAAACAAAATAAAAAGGCCTGTCCCTTTGTAGAATAAAACCTTGCTTCATTTTAAGTATGAAGTTACTTTTATATTACAGGAAACCAAGTGTTAAAAAGCAAATGTATCTCAGCTTTTAAGTGATCAGAGTGCAAAAATAAATCAAAAGAGCTGAAATGTTAGAAGAAATTAACCTGATGCTCCCCTTACTTATATTAGTTTAAATTAGGAACAATGCCATTCCATTAAGTCAGTGGGAATACAGAGGTGTAAAACTGGTGTAAATTAGCAGAGAACAAAGGTCAAAGTAACCAAAAGAGTCACTTCCTGGTGGTATGCAGAGTTCCAAACAAGAAAAGAGAATTTACAGCCAGTTCATGGAACAGGCAGTCATTCATGGTGTAGTGACAGCTCCATAGCTATTGTGGCACTTGCACACAATCCTAAAATACCTGAACACCACCACTCCTCTTACCAAATCACAAAAGAAATTGGTTCAAACTGTAGCACAATTGGAAGATCTTTGAAATACCATTTCACATACAGTTTTGCACTGCCACTACTCACACATATGGCCATACACATCTGACCTGTAGGTAGATAAAGCATTTCACACAGCCATCTGTCCATCATCTTTCCCGTGCATGAGACTACACACAGCCTCAAGCTAGCACAGCTGGGCTTCCAGGTGCTGAATTAGAGAAAACTGAAAAGGTTCTTTTCCAAGAATAACAGAGTTCTCCTTCCCCCAACCTCTACATACATGCACGTGCAGAAATTGGTCAGGCTTGATAGATGTATTTATTCCCTGCAACATAACCATTAAGATCAGTTTACTCTACAGTATGTTAGACTCTGTCTACAGACTTCTGCAGTCACAGCTATATCGGTCAGGCATGTGAAGAGAAGTCTCTCGCAGAAGTCTCCAGTGTAGATGCAGCTATATCTACAAAACTGCATTTTTACTGGAATCACTTGTTTTGTTCATAAGAGGAGATTTTCCTGTACTGATGCACAGCACAGCTATGCCAGCATAGCTGCATCCACAAAGGGAGTGTTTTGACAGGATTGTCTAATAGAATAATAGAAATGTAGGGCTGGAAGGGATCCTGAGAAGTCATCAAGTCCCTTGCACTGAGGCAGAACCAAGTAATCCAGACCGCCCTGACAGGTCCTGTTCTTAAAAGCCTGTCCAATAATGGGGATTCCACAACCCCCTTGGAAGCCTATTACAAACCTTAACTACCCTTAGAGTTAGAAAGTCTTTCCTACTATCTAATCTAAATCTCCTTTGCTACAGATTAAGCCTATTACTTCTTGTCCTACCTGCAGCGAACATGGAGAACAATCGATCACTTTCTTTATAGCAGCCTTTAACAAATTTGAAGACTGTTATCAGGTCACCTCCCTCACTCTTCTTTTCTCAAGCCTAAACATGCTCAGTTTTTTTAACCTTTCCTCATAAGTCAGGTTTTGTAAACCTTTTATCGTTGCTCTCCTCTGGACTCCCTCCAATTTGTTCACATCATTCCTAATGGATAGTGCCCAGAAATGGACACCATGCTCCAGGTGAGGCCTCACCAGTGCCAAGTAGAGCAGGAGAGTTACCTGTGTCTTACGTACAACATTCCTATTAAAAATACACCCCAGAAAGATATTAGCCTTTTTTTTTTGGCAACTGATATGCCACTATTTTTATACTGGTAAAGCACTCTTACTATAGACACAGCCTTAGATTTCATTCTGCCAAATTCTATCATTCTATATGTTTTGCACGGAAATTATAAAGGGGAAATGGAAGAGGAATTACAGTAGAAAACACATGCTTCAGGGGTTTCTTTCCCAATCAACCGTCATTTTTAAACAATAATTTTATTTTTTAGACAGACTATTTAGCTAGACAACCAGAATGAGCATAAGAACCCCACAAAACATTCAATGACTCAAAAACCTAAAGAATCAGTGATAAAGATGATGGTACACATTTTTCCACCTCATTTAAACCAATCCATCTGCCCACTGACTAATTAGGAGATAATTTCAACAAGGAGTTGCTAACTACCACTAGAAGAAGAGACAATGCAGTCCAGTGTATCATACACAAGGACCAGTATATAGCTTAGTCAGGAGACCTGGAGTCTATTCTCAGCTTTGCCAATGACATGTTGCATGAATTGAGCAAGCCACTTATCCACTCTGTGTCTCAGATTCCCCATCTGTAAAATGGATATACCATGATACTTACCCTGCTTTGCAAAGAGACTTGAGGTCTGTGGATGCAAAGTGGTCTATGAGCACATAAAAATGGCCATGCTTGGTCAGACCAATCGTCCATCTAGCCCAGTGTCCTACCTTCTGATAGTGGCCAGTGCCAGATGATTCAGAGGGAATGAACAGAGCAGGGCAATTATCAAGTGACTGTCATCCAGTCCCAACTTCTGGCAGTCAGAGGTTTAGAAACACCCAAAGAATGGGGTTACATCCTTGACCATCCCGGCTAATAGTACTGATAGACCTAATCTCCATGAACTCATCTAATTCTTTTTAGAACCTGATTACACTTTTGGCCTTCACAACATCCTCTGACAACGAGTAAGTACTAATTACCATTATGACCTTTCAATATTAAAAAATGAGAGAGACTGTACAAGGTAAGGAACTGTGAGTTCAACTTGCAAAGTGATACACACAGCACATAAAGTGATTTTTATGCATGCTTCACACAAAACACAACTCCCTCATGTAATTTAGAGTATATGAATTCACTCACTATACATCACCATGAGTTTGTTGTACTCACCAAGACAGCTACAGACAGCAATGAAAGAGTTAAAAACTGATAAATAATTGAAACTATGACAATCTTAACCTTAATTCTTGGTGTCATGCTACAAAAGCAACACATTACAATATTACAGATCCACCTTAAATGACAAAAGCTGGTAATTCAGAACAGACAGCACAGAAGAAAGGGACAAAAACTCCCTCATAAAAATATGTAAGAATTGACAAGCTAGTTCACAAAAGTATCATTCATTTTAAATTGTATATACTGTATTAAATGTAAGAAACTGTTTATGCAACATTATGACTACAGAAATAAAACCATTACAAAGTCAGGCCATGCAAAAGTTAAAGAGTCTTTCAACAGTAATGTTTACTTGGCCAGGCTGTATGTCAAATATTTTCTGGTAAATATTTTGTGATAAACGGTAATTTTTTAAGCTGAACACTTTACCAGGGGGGGAAAAAGAAACATAAAATAGTATCTTCATACGGTAAGGCTAAATATATGCTGCCATTGAAACTGCACACTTTAATATTTCCTGTCTTTCTGTGAAATCAAATATGGGACCTTAATGTTGCATTCATATAGTATATATTTAATTTAAAATGTAATTTAAAAAAAGCAAAAGAAAGTTAATTTTATTTATTTAGATTTAAAACTATACAAAAAGCCCTATCTCAGGCTCTATGTCCCCTAACTACTTCACTAATTACACAATATGATAAAATCCCAGAAGCAATGAAACGTTCATTCCAATAGGATTGTGCTTTATAACGTCACCATTTAAATGGTCCCACTTAGTTTTGAAATTCAGGTGTAAAATGGAAGTGGAATGGGCGTGCAAGTTGTCACTTTAGCTGCTTTAGGTTGTACTATACTATGAAAATTGGTACCCATAGTTCTCCAACAGTGCAGCTGTACCAGTTAGATGACTCAGTGGTAAACACCCCTGAGCCCTGCCTACACTAGAGTCTGCAGTGTTGCTACACTACAAGGTGAATCTGAAGAAAAGCACCACCAGTGAATAACAAGTCCTCATTGTCCTCACGTAGATTAGGAACTGTTTGGCTGCAGACTGTTTTCACTAATTTTCAATGTGTTGGAAGATAGAAAAATACTTTTTTCTAATAAATATAAATTTAGAATGCGCATAATGAGACAGAATCTACTAACACTGCCAAGAGACACTGAACTCATGGGATCTATGAAAGTTTTTCACACCTGTGTTTTTCTCCTGTGTCTAATATTATGGGAGGCATTTTGCAGGATTTTGTAATGCGAGTTTCAATGAGACACCTACAGACTCCCTCAGGCTAACTGTTACTGCTGCAGAGGTCTGCTATCCAGCCACCAATCAAGGCAGGCAGGGAATATGTGCAATGAAATCACAAAGAAAGCAGGCTTCACAAGACTTCTAATATCTAAGCAGATGCTAGCTGAGCATGCTCAGTCTCCTAAATCTGTTTTGTTTATAATACTTTTACTCCAAACCAAAGAAAGGCTCTAGTCCTCATTGAGGACTATGTTCATGACAAGTTTCTTTTTTCAAATGTTAACATTTTGCTTTAGCTCTGTTTAAAAATCAAAGAGTAATAAGTTTGTTTGTTTGTTTGTCAGTTGAAAGGGCATTAAACCCTCCACCCCCACATCCACAAATCAAAAATCAAATGAAGGGTTTTGCTCATGCTTTCTAGAAATATTCACATTCAGATAAGAATCGATCATGGAAAATAACAGCCCAAAATGTAAGCATCTGGGAAATTTAGGAGCATGTGAAAAGAGGGGGCCATAGTACAAACAATTTAGCAAACTTAATTCTAGTGGGCAGTATACCTGCTGTTGGCCCCATTTCAGCAAGTTATTTAAGCACATGCCTAACTTTGGGTATGCACATGCCTAATTTTTCAGCCAGGTACTTAAGCACATTCCCAATTTTAAGCACATGAGCAGTACGATTGAATAATATGGGACTATTCACATCCTTAAAATTAGGCATGTGCTTAAGTAACTTGCTAAACCAGAGTAGGATGACCAGATGTCCCAATTTTATAGGGACAGTCCCGATATTCAGGGCTTTTTTCTTATCAAGGTGCCTATTACCCGCTGTCCAAATTTTCCTCACGTGCTATCTGGTCACCCTAAACCAGAGCCATAATGTATAATAAAAGTCTCTCCTGTTTTATGAACAGGAGCTGCTTTGGAGACTTACACAAACACAACACAGATTACTTTTTAGGAGCTTTGGTAACATTTACGGTAAAAATCCATACATATATAGATTTGCTTTTTCATATTATATATAATTTAAAAATGGAAAGACATGAAGGCAGAGATTAAAAAACAAACCCTAATCAGATTAAACATATCAAGGTGCACAATAAAGTACATAATCCTGTGATCTCGTCACTGTTAACTTTTTCGGTTCCCTCCCTTCCTACTGTTTGTCATACCTACTTGTAGTATCTTGTCTCAAAAACAAAAACTGGTAACCTTCTTTCTGCTTGTCCAATATAGGGAGGAGGGCCACATAAATGCAGGGAAGAGAGAATGAATAGCCATAATGTTTAAATGTTGGTGCCCAAAATCAGGTACCTAAAATCAAGAGCCTGATTTTCTGCAGTGCCAAGTGCTCACTGCACCAACTGAAGTTAATGGCAGCTGCAGACACTCAGCACCTCCTAATTTCAAGCCATTTTTATATAGATGCCTAACTATGGATTTAGGAGCCTAACTATGGGCACCTACATTTGAAAATTCTGATCTGTGTATATAAAATGACTAATTAATTGCCACCGAGTAATGGGTTCAAGCCTAAACCTTTTCCATGTCACCATCCTCTGTCACTTCAGCACATACAGGGCCATTTCCTGTAAAAATGGAGCCATTGTTGCTAGAAGTCCACAGGGAGGAGATGTAGCCAAGGCAGATGGGGAATGCACTAATTCAGCACATCCCTGGGGCAGCCTCTGCGGATGGTGCCCTATGGAGCCCCAGCAGTGGTTTAAAGCTGCCCTCCCTACGCAGAGCCCCTGAGGGAAGGAGACTGTGCAAACACCACCTGCCCTCCCTCGGGGGAGCACTGGCCCCTGATGGCACAGCGGGGGGGGTCTGCAATTTGCATCCCCCCCCTCTGGTACACAGAGCATCGAGCCCATTCACTCTATTAAAAAGCCCTATGATAGGCACACAGCATAGAGTGAAATAATGTACCTTCTGTGATTTCAGGACAACAGAGAGACTCTCCATACCTTCTCTCCTGCAAATGTTACTAATAGCCTCCATATTGTTATCTATCCTACCTGAGCTAACAGTTTAAAAACCACCACCTGCAGGTTGTCCCTTATAGCTTATTAACATACACTAATAAACAGTATGCTTCACTCCCACTGTGCTGCCAAGTGAAGCCAGTCAGAATAACTGCATTAGCTTTACTGTTCTTTCTCAGCACATTTTTCCCATATGGGAACAATTAGGAAAAACTCCCTCCAGATTATATTTAGAGATACATTATATTTTAACCAAAATAATCAGCACCACCACCATTTTAGAAATGTGTCTCTAGGACCCTAAAGAAGATTAACCTGGCTGATTTTGCCAGAACTGGTAGTCAGGCTAGTAAACCTCTTCAACACATCACTTATGCTCAAAGAGTTAATTCTCACCAGGCCTCAGCCTCTCTCTATTATGTTCAAGTTTAAAAATAAGATTTGAAAGATGCATAATGTAAGGCCAGTAATGCTATCCTGTCCATTTCCTATTTTGGAATTACAGATCAGCAGCGCTCACATCAAAGGGCTGGGTGAAAATAAAAGAAAAAACAGGAACAATGAAAATAGCTACCCAACACAAACCAGATCAAAGGAAAAGACAGAGAAAATGAGGAACTAGGGGGTCCTTTAATTACTGTCCACATCCCCCATGTCATGTGGTGAAAAAGAAGGGGGAAAGTTTTGAAGGCCACTGGGTTTTATCTTGCTGTGGCTCCTGTTTCCATCGTCTGTGCCAGTTCCCCACAAATGGCTCTGCTTTCATTTTTTCATTTTATTAAAGTCAAATAGGACTCCTGGACTCCAAAGCTCCTCCCTTATGCCAGAAGGAGGGGGCAGGTAACAGGGGCAGTGGTGGAGACAGTCCTCCACAGCAATTGCCTGAAACTATTTCAGGAGGACTGCTCCAGGCGACGCCCCAGGAGCTGCTTTGGGAAGGAGAGATCAGGCTACCTGAGGCTACTCTTTATTTGCAGGCCTCGTGGGTTGAAAAAACTTCATATTCACATAGGGCACTGCTCCATGGGGCAGCAGATCAAACCTGGCTACTAGCTGTTTGAGCTCAGCAGCAGAAGAAAGGATTGCTCTGGGACTGAGCTTAAGTAGAAGCATGATTAAATTTCAAACATATCTTTCTCCCCACCCCCCACCCACACACACTTTTATACACAGCAGACAGTTATGGCTAATATTTCAATATGGACTTTAAAAGTGCATTGCAAGTAACTTAGTCCAGACATGCCAGATGTGGATTTAAAAATAAAAATAATTGAACTAGCCATATTCTCCATTACTGCAACAAAGTCAAATAATCAAGTTCACCTTTCAGTAATAAGTTACTAAGGAAGTGTTAGGTTATTAAAAGGATCTCTTTTAGCCCAAGTGTCAAGATTATAAATCTGATATGCAACCAAGTGGTTTGTACAAATAATGGCAGCTATTCCCCACTGTTTTGGATTTCACTCAGCATATTCCAGTCTAATGACCATAGAATTTTTATCATCACTATTATTTAGTTTTTAAGAAGATATTGTTAGAAGAAATGGTGAAAGGAGAAATAGGACAATGATTTTTAAAAAAGATATGTATAAGAAAGTGATAAAACATTTTTTAGGAAAAAATTACTTTTTATTTATTTATTTTTTAAATCTTTAAAAAAGAAAAGCCTCGGGATCTTAAGGATTTTTTTATGTAATATTGGTATTAGGAATGGACACTGACAGAAGCCAGCTGAGGGGAAAAGATATAGGTAGCTACCACAACTCTGCATGTTTGGATTCAAACACCATGCCAAACTGGAGTCATCAGAAGCAGCCAGCAGAGTTTGGCCAAAGTGCTTTGATACAAGCACCTTATGGCACCAAAACAACAGCTAAAAGAAGGACACATTGCATATGCTGCTCCCATTATTCTCCTGTCCTGTCCAGAACATGGAAACTCCTTAGACAAGTGGGTATGGCGGAATGAAGTCTGAAGGGAAAAAATATTTTCAGAACTCTAATTGCTGCCAAGTTACTCCATTTTCTTCTTCATGAAAGTGGCTTCCACTGTTTCTCGTTCTTGGACTCTAACAAGCAGTGAACAGTCATTCTCAGGAGAGCTGAAAACTAAATTAAGTAAATATAGACTACAAATCTGCTTTTCTACAGTGGGCATCAAGCCTAGTCTCTACATCTAAGCAATATGTTCGGTATCTGTGTACAGAATTCCAGGTAGCCCTGCAGAAAACATCTGAAATGGGAACCATGCCCATGCAAACCTTCAAAGCCACCACAACTCTGGTGGAATAAGCCTTGGGAGCTGTGGGACTGGGACATTTGCATCCTTGTAACTGGTCTCAAAGTACTATATTATCCATTTAGAGAGTCTTTTGATTGAGATAGCTTCCCTTTTGGGCTTAGACCCAAATGCCATAAACAGATGAGATGATTTAAGAAATTCTCCTGGTAAAACATGAAAACGATGCTTAACAACCAACTTCTGGAGAATGGCTGCACCCACAGAGTCATGAGAGCTAGGGAAATAAACAAGGGCAATTAAATTAATTGATTGCAAAGCAATCAGAGACCACCTTACGGAGAAATTTGGGATCAGGCCATAGAGTCACCTCAGTCTTTGTGGAAGGTAGTAAAAGGGAAAATACCATGAAACAATGGAATGGTATCACTCATTTAGCATAGGAGGCTGCCATAAGGAAGTAAGTAGACTTTACAGGAAAGGAAATCCAAAGAATAATCTAACATGGGTTCAAAAGAAGTCCAACCATTTTACTCAGTGCACTCTTGAAACCCCAGATTTGAATAGTAACAGACACTGGAGAATATACAGCAAATGGAAGGGGCTCTTCAGCAACATGAAACCTGAATTAACATGAGTGAATTCATAGGAGAGCAAGGTATTGGAGACAGCAAAGGAAATGGGGCTGAGGCTTTCACTTTTCATCCCAAAAAGAAAAACACCTCCATTTTCATTCACAGGTCTTACAAGGGGATGATTTTCAAACATTCTAATAAATCTTCATGCTCTCTCTGATGCACTTTATCCAAGGAACTTAACAGGACTGTGGGATCACTAAACAAGAGCGGGGGCCTAAAGTGCTAAAAGAAGAGAGTTGGATGATTGAATTACCTCTAGTTCTTTTACCTTGTGGCTCTGATAGTAGACAGAGGGGGCTGACCTGCAGATAGGGTGAAAAATTGGGACAGGGGTCTGTATAAGAAAAAGCCCCAAATAGTCGGGACTGTCCCTATAAAATCAGGACATCTGGTCACCCTACCTGCAGGTTGCAGAACCTGCATGGTCACTAGTCCACAAGCAATAGTTTGCTTTGTTTGTGCTTCAAGAGAAGCCCCAAGCTCAAGTGCCACACCAGTGAAGAAACAGAGGGTCTGGACAGAAGATGTCCCTCTCCTTCAGATATGTTGTCTGGGAAGACCAGAAATGTGAAAGGAGGATGCTGAGACAATAACATGATGTCTGAGAACCAAAACTAATGGGCTCAAGCTTCAGTCACTAGTACCATGTGTGCTTTTTCCTGTCTGACTTTTTGAAAACCCTTGGGCATTAGTGGAAATGCAGGGAAGGCCTAAAAGTTGTCTGTGACTTCAGTTCAAGAGAAAGGCATTTGATGGGGCTAACTGAGCTCCTTCCTACACAGAACAGAACCAGCAACGTTTGCCATTGATCTTAGTGTCAAAAAAAAAAAAAAAAAAAAGGGGGATTTTAACTGACTACACCCCCTTTTTAGGGTGAACTTTTCTATCACGTTCTGTACTGAAGACTATATCAAAGATTGCCACATTGAGAAGTACTAACATGATTAAGAAGATTAGTGAATGTTTGTACAGTGCTTTGAATATGTACAGAACTAAGTATTAGTATATTATTATTATTGTGCATCTGTTAAGATGAAAACACAAAACCAGGCACTGGGTTGTGGCTTGCAGGTTTTCACTGTGGAATTGATTCACCTGGAGAATTTTTGTTCAGCCTTGCAAGAATGAAGCACTTCTCTTTACCCCTTTGGAATGGGACTGGGAATAAAACCCAGATCTCTGTGGTTCTGGTGCCACTGCTTCTCATACCTTCCAGAAGGAGAGAAAAATTTCATGATTTTGTGAGAAGGATCCTTATCCCAGCTGCTTTTCAAAATTATTATTATTTTGCCAAGCCAAACTCACAGGGGGTATTGGGGACAGGTAGAAAGCAACTTATTTTTGAGGATATTCTTTAAAATACTGACTTTCCTGGGAACATCATGAATAAAGGCGTGGCTGAAAATGGAATATGTTGTGCTGTTGATTCTTGGCAGTTCACATCACTAGAGCTGAGGTTGCATCTTGTAAATAAGCTATGCCTAAAAGGCACTCTACTCTTAGTATTTTGGATAATTCCCACCCCCATCTCCACACCACAAGTGTCCTTCTGCCCTATATTCCTACCTCCAATTCACACACCTGACAAGGATGATCTTAAAACTAAATGGGATCCAAACACAAAAGAGCTCCCCCTACCTGCTTGATTATTACATTAGATTTGCATGGAAAGGTGAATTTATAGTTTTGTGCCAGAAAATATATATTCTTCGGTTTTACTTTTTTGTATATCTTTACATCTAGATTATTTAATCTAAAATAAATAGTTAATTTATTAGGTCTCCCGTGCTTCATTTCTTCTTTCATTTCTTTAGCTTTTCCTTTGCTTTCTTTTTCTCACCTCTTACATCACATATGCTACGTACTGTATTGTTTCCATTGTATATTCAATATACTTTCCCTCTGTGTCATTGTTCTATAATTGTTCTTTCTCTTCCCTCATTCTTTCTCATTGCCCATTGCTCTCCTTCTCTCCCCTTTCTCTGATAGTTTCCTCTCACTCCACTATCCTTTCTCCATCCTCCCTCTTCATTCCTTTCCTCCCATGAGCAAACTGGAGGGAGGACACATTTGTTCTTACCACCCTTCCACTTCTTGGGAGAATCCATTCCCATATCTAGGAGAAAACCAAGAGGAGCAGATTTGAGTCTTTTTATCTCAGCTTTGATTAAAAATTTCTGAGAACAAATATTTCTGGAATATCTAACAAACATTCATTCCTAGAAAAGGCTGTGTTCTCCACAGAATGGAAAATGTCAAATCATTTGTGTGACTTCTCCTGCCAGAAGGATAAATAACTCCTTAGTCACCCCCTGAGTTAGCGCTTGAAAACCTCTACATCTTCAGATAAGATATTGTATTTAATAGTGCTTTCCAGGAGACAAAAAAGTTGAACCCTCCATGTCGTCCTTCTCCATTTCAAATTCTTGATAGAAATGTCTGAGATAACTATGTTTTGGTGATTCCTCAGCCATCTCGTGGAACAGCACAGATGTCTATCACAGGTTTAGGGTAAGAGACAGAAGCTAATTTGGCAGACTGTATTGAAGGAGCAGATGGTCACTGCTCCCCAAGGAAGGCTAAACTAGGCCAATGTTTGTGAAGTGTACTGGACAAAGCAGTTTGACACCCTGGCACTTTGAATATGAAGAAGTCCAGAGGAACCAAATGAGAAGATGCCTAAGTCTGAAGAAGTGCTGTGCAAGAGAAAGTGTGTTCAGTTCCAGCTGAGTTCTGATTTTCATCTGTGGACCGAGGTGCATCTTCTCTTGTGATCAATAATAAATGTGGTACTCCCTTCTCCCCCCACCATGTAGGAGACAGAAGCTGTCTGAAGTATCTAGGTAAGCACTGAGCAGAAAAAGGAAGAAAAATCAGTGGGTATGGAAGATAGACAATGGCCATCCAAAAGGAGAAAAGTCAAACAAAGTAGATTTCTTTTTCAGCACAATTCCTGATTCTTGTCTCTTAGATGAGATTACTCTCCATTCTAGTTACTACTCTGTCTATAATGCTTCACACTTTTTCTCCTTGGCCAACAGTTTCGGCCTTCAGCTATGGTCCTCTCACGAGCTCTCCATCTCAGCCATTCTGTCTTGACCCCTTTCTGTAGCCCTATTGCTCTCACCATCCATGACATTCAACTTATCAACCTCTCCAATTTTAGTCACCACCCACCCTAACCCTCTTCCCATCTCTTACCTACATTCCCTCTTTCATCTCCATGGACACAGCATACAATTCTGCCATCCCTTAAAATCATTCACTCTCCTCACCCAGCACTTTGTCTGCAATCTCTGAATCTAGATTCAAGGACGAGGTGAGATTAGAAACAATATGAAGGAGGAGAAGGTTCACGCTTGGCAATTAATAATTGAAAGACTGTTCCAGATATAATGAGGATCCAGACAAAGAACTGTTAAAATGGAGTTAAAGTTGCAAGTACTTAGCCATGATTTAAATGTATATTAGAGAGCCAGGAAATTAAGGCTCAAATTTGTGCTTTGCAGCTGAGAGACGTTCATTCACACTATCAACACAGCTTTAACGCCACCCCAATGGAGTCAACACAAATGAAATGACATCTTAGCTGCATAATGCCAATCTGTCGGCACATTCGCATACAACAAAAGCGGGGAACATTACTCTGGGAGGTCTCACTCATTCTTACATCCATTTCATAACACAAAGTTTGTGCATGTATAAACATGGCTGAATCATACATCAAATAACCAATACATTATGGTGACCAAACTCTTCACATGATATTTGAATACTTAATTATGTTCAGAACCACAGGCTCTACCCTCCTTTATAATCTAAAATAATGTAAGACATATTTTAAAAGATTAATTAAAGAGATTTCTAATACAGGTATAAGTCTGGAAATCAATGACCGATCTCACCATCTTCCTCATACTTCAGCTTAAGTACATTCACAGTGAGAGACACTTCCATAAGAACAAATTTAAAAAACCTTGTGCATTTCCTTTTCATTAAAGGGCAAAGATAAGGTTCTGGTTGTGATTTCAACGGAATGAGAATCAATTAATTATATGACAAGATACACCTTGACTCCCAATATCCCAGATTTTTCTCTTTTTTTCCCCCCACTCAAACATTCTTGGAAAGCAAACTACACTTAAATCAGGTATTTGCCTGCAAGTATAACTTCATTTTAATGAATTAAATTCCTTAATTTTTTAAATCGTCAGAACATAGGGTCAGGAAGAAGAGGGGATGGGGTTAGGGTCCCCAAAATCACCTTAAGGCTTGCAATGGAGGAGAAGAAAGGAGCAAGGTCCCTGATAAGGTCTCATGAGGGGCAACAAGTGCCTGACTGATAAGTCTCTTAGGGTCTGCTGGACCTCATTCTGCTGTCTTTTCCTGCCTGCCACTCTACTACCTCTCCAGGCTCCCCTTTTCCACTCCCTATCAGTTGGACGTCCCCCCCCCCCCTTCTTTCTCCACTGCCACCTCCTGTGCCACTAGCACCCTCCATCATGCCTCTCTCTTTACTGCTACCCAAGCTCCATGTTCATTCCATTTCCAGCCACCCCATCAAAAACAAACACCTCTCCTGACGACACCTAAGATCCATAGGAAGTGATCACTATAGGAGGTCAACAGGATAGCGATTCTGGGATGCATTTCTCTCCACTGAACAGGTGAATCCAATAAACTTAATAGCACAGTTATCACCTGTTATTCATTCAAAATCTATGATCTGGCAAACTAGAGTTTCAATTATTTTCTGAAATGACCAACATTTAATTTAATGTGTTTTAATTTACAAACAAACTTGTCTGATTAATTTCAGTTTTGGTGGGAAAATCCGACTTTATCCATTGCAAAGCCTCCCACATGTGAGCAGTTTGCATTTTGAGCTCTCCCTCTGTAAGGAAAAGGACTAGATATTTACAGAGAGGTTGTGGGTTTTTTTCAAATGAAATCTTACGTTTTCAGTAGCGATCTGATGCTCTGTTTTGGAGCTCACAAAAGCCAGCATGCCACACTATTTAAAATATTAACAACTGTTAAAGTTACAGTCTATTAATAACAATACTTTGCTTTTTAGCTTAGTATAGTGCTTTACACTCCTGGATCTCAAAGTGCTATACCAAGACAAGTAAGTATATTTACCGCCTTTTTTACAGTTGAAGAAACAGAGGCACAGCGAAGTGAAGTGATTTGCCCAATGTCACATAGCAGATCAGCGGAAATACTAGGAATAGAACCCAGTCTCCTAACTACCAGCCCTGTGCCCTACTTACTGGATCACTTTTGCCTCCTGTTAATCAGTGGTTTTGTGCACTAGATCTCAATTGGATTAGTCCAGTGAACTAAGTTTTCTCATGCCATTTCTTTTCTTTTTTGTAGCAATGTGACAAGAAATGTTAAGAAAACTTTCTGAATTCTAGTGAAGACCTCAATGTTCAGGATGCCATAATACAAGAAGAGAAAGTTACTTAGCTTATAGTAACTGGAGGTTCCTTGAGACGTGGGGTCCCTATCTGCATTCCACTATTGGATATGCATGCACTCCATGCACTCGGAGCCAGAGAGTTTTGAAAGAAGTGTCCAGTGGTCTTCACATGTGTTCTCACCTTATGCCACCAACTGAGGAGATAAAAGACAAGGCAGACTGATCGCCTTTCCAGTTCCTTCTCCATCATGAATCAGAGAAGATCTGAAGCCAAGGGAAAGGAGGAAGGTAGTGGAATACAGATAGGGACCATACATCTCAAAGACCTTCTAGTTATTATAAGGTAAGTAAGCTCTTTTTTGAGGTCTGGTCACTATGTGTATTCCTTTGTGAGTGATTGACAATCAGTACTCAAACAGGAAGAGGATGTGAGCTCATAGATGGTAGAGCCAAATGAAGGACTATTGTTCCAAAAGACCAAGGCATAGTGTCTCACAAATGTGTGGACTGAGCTCCTCATAGATATCTGTAGGGCAGCAAGCATAGGCATCCCTTGAAGTGACACCATAGACATTGCTTGAACTCTTGTGGAATGAGCACTTTCTCCATGAGGCGGAGGAACATTAGACAGCTGATAACAGAGCAAAACACAGCCATTTTGAGATTCTTTGAAATGTTTTAGCCTGACCCTCAGACCCTTTCTGCTATGGCAACAAATAGTTTAGGAGATTTCTTGATTGTTTTCATTTTCTGCGGGTAAAAGGCTATGGCTCGCTGAACATCGAGGGAATGGAGCCTCCTTTCTTCTGAGGACATGGAAGGTTTTGGTAAGAATACAGATAAATGATAGACTGGTTCAGGTGAAACTCAGAGACAACTTTGGGGGGTGAATTTAGGGTGTAAGCATAATGAAACCTTGTCCCTATGGAATATAGTGTAAGGAGAATCAGCCATCAATGCCCCAAGCTCTCCAACCCTCCTGGCTGAGAAGAGGACTATCAGGAATACGACCTTCATGGATAGAAAAGACAGAGCAAGAAGCTAATGGTTAAAAAGGAGACTTAGTGAGTACTACAGAACAAGTCCCATTGAGGAGTAGGCCTTTTTATAGGCAGAAAGGTCTGAGGGCATGGTGACCTTGAATGAACAGGAGAAAGGTTTTGCAAGCCCTTCAAACTACTCGTAGCTCTAGAATATTGTTGTGCATCCTGGACTCGAAAAATGTCCTGGTGCCTTGCAATATATGGTTGTCCATGTGAGCTCTCCCATCCAACAGGGATGCATCGGTAAGATCGTCCTTGCCTGCTATGGAGACAAGGAAGGGAACACAAACATAAACCTGTTAGGGATTCTTCCACCATGACAGGGATGATATCACTTTGGTGAAACAGTCACTGTGGTGCTCATGGACAGTCAATTTGCCAAGTACACAGTCTGAAGCCACAGTTGTAGGAAATGACAAAGGAGCCTTGCAAAAGACATGATGTAAGTGCTTGAGGCCATATGGCCTAGGAGGGAGAGACAGGTCTTGACAGGCACTCTGGGGTTGGTTATGATCTCATCTATGGTAACGTTCATAACCTGAAACCCATCTCTCAGCAAGTGAGCCCTTGCCATGATGGTATTTAAGGACATCTCAATGAAGTCCACAGTCTGTGTAGGTATAAGAATGGATTTTTTGTGGTTTACATTGACTCCCAGAAAGAAGAGGATTTGCAGCACTGTCAAAGTCGATGCCTGGACCTCTTAGCATAACCTTGTGATCAAGGTACAGGAAGATGGTGAAAACACAGCATCTGAAAGAGAACACCTTGGTACAGATACAGGGGGGTGGTGTATGAATGCCAAAAAGGGAGAATTCTGTCCTGAAAGTGGTGAGAGCCCCTATGAATCTGAGAGAACTTCAGTTAATGGGATGAATGTCAAGTGAAAGGAGGCATTCTTCATGTCAAGAGCTGGAAAGCACGTCTTTATAGATGCCAATGTAACCAAGTGAAACCTGAGTTTGCGAATAAAGCACTTGAGATGGTAGAGGTAGAAAATGGATCTCCAACTGCTTTTCTTTTTGGGACCTAGGAAATGTGTCAAGTAAAAACCCCTCCTTTATACTGAAGAAGACCCTGCTCTATTGCTCCATGCTGTAAGAGAGATTCCACTTCTTGTTTGAGAATGTTTTCGTGAGAGTGGCCTCCCAGAGGTGGCGGAGGAGGAGGTTTTGGAGGAGAGAGGGACGCAAACTATCATACAGTCAGAATGGATGATGCTGAGCGCCCATTTGTCCATTGTTATTGCACTCCAAGTGTTGAAAAAGAGTGCTAGATGACTCCCAAAGGGTGTGTGGGAGATGGGAGATGCTGGACTCAGTGGTATGAAGCTCTTGAGTGCCTGTCAAAATAAAAGTTAGCCAAGGGGTTGGATTGCAATGAGGAACACACTTCAGAAAGTGGATCTTTTGAGATCTTTGCTCATTACTCATAAGGTGTCTGGTGAAAGAACAGTTGAGGCATCGGTCTAGGCTTGTATTGTTGCCAGTGGAATTTTCTCTCAAAGCTAGGTAGGAGCAAGGGTGACCATAGAGTCCTTTAAAGGGTGTAAGGACTCATCTATCTTCTGATTAAATAGATGAGTCTCATCAAAGGGAAGGTCCTCAACGGTGTTCTAAATCTCCCTGGGAAACCCTCAAGCATGGTGCCACGACTTACTACGCAACACGATGGCAATAGCCATTGCCCTAGAAGATGTACCAGCCCCATCTACTGCTGACTGAACAGCAGTCCTGGCAACCATTTTGCCTTTGTCTATGAAAGCCTGGCAACAAGCTTTGTCCTGTTGTGGGAGACTGTCAATAAAGTCCATGCATTTTAATTAGTTCAGGAAGTTGTACAGCTAGCAGCGCTTGGTAATTAGGTATTCTGAACTGAAAGCTAGAAGATGAAAATATCTTTCTTCCCAGGAGGGGTGTGTGCAGAAATTTAAATTTCATCCCTTTTGGAAGCACACATTCTGTGCCCCCGCTATGGCCCCAGCACCAGAGGAGCTCTCTGGCCTCACCACAGGCCCGGGGCTAGAGGAGCTCACTCTCCCTACCACAGTCCTGCAGGTGAAGGAGTTCTGTGCCTCTGCCGATTATTGGGGGCCCGTGCCCCTGCTTGCCCACCTTGTGCATGCTCCTGCTTCCCAGTAAGTTGAGACATTTGCCATCCTTATCAGTCAGGGTAGATTGGAGGTGCTAGATCTCTCAGCAGCGGCTTGGAGCACTAAAGAATTAGGAGCAGGGTAAGAGAACAGAAATTCCACCCCTCGTGGTTGGAATATAGCACCTATTTCTCTGCCCTCTTAGGGGTGCAGGTAGCTGTGTTATGCCAGAGCACTCTAGCTGGTTCCAGGATGGTTTTGTTTACCTTGAGCACTATTCTACTGGAGCCTGAGGACTGAAGGATGTTCAGGAGCTTATATTGAGGATCCTGAACCAACTCAAGAGGAATCTGCAGCTCCTCTGCAAAAAAAGAAGTTCCTGGAATCGCTTATAGTCATTGAGGGGGTGTGGAGACATGGGAGTCACCACCTCATCTGGCAATCTCATTGGAGCCGGTGGAATTTCTGGATTCAGCACATACGCCGCCTCCTCAGTGGGATCCAAAAGGGCAGCTCCAGTTATCCTTAAAAGGGGAGGAAAGGGATGACTCTTTAGCAGACTGGATCGATTCTGTGGGATGGTACTCCAGCATGGGTTGAATGGGGGTTGAACTGGTCCCCAAGACATGGGGATACCAATGTCAGTGGCAGTCAGTTCACCCCACCCTTTATCTCCTTGGTCAAAGGCATGAGCTGAGCCAGAGCACATGTGTGGACCAATGGACACTGCTTTCAAAATTCTCTGGATCTGTGCACATGGCACATAGCAAAGCACAGTGGAAGAAAGGACTAAAATCATGCATACAATGGAAACAGTCTGTTGCAACAATATATATACACACACACGCGCGCACACTCTTATAATAGAAACATTCTGTTGCAGAGACAGCAGCTAGTGACACTCCATAATACAAGCAGAAATGCATAATACAAGGAGAAAATATAAAGCAGAAAAAAGAAAAAGATCAATACAGTTCAATAGTACTAATCATTGTATATCAAAATATTTTCACAAAACATATTCACTGGACATTCCTAGTTTTATTACAAAAGGGATAATTACCTTACTTTGTCTAAACTGCCAGTTTAAAACAGTTTGGAAAATCTTCTTTCGTTTTAAAACTTATCTTGGTTAATCACATCACCTCAGGAAGCTTGGAATAATTTATTTAGAAATCAGACTTGTTCTCTGTCTTATTTTATAAAATCTTTATGCTATATTGTTAAGTGTTTTTGCTTACTTCTTGGTTCTCGGGCACAAGCATGGTGACATCATGCTTGTTCACTGGTCTGAAGGCTGATGTGCATGACTTTCTGTGCACTCTATTCCCTTATGTATCCTGGCAGATGTCACTGCTTTACCACCCATTTCTCCACTTCCCCCACCCCTTTCCAGCTGTCTCTTAGCACCCAAGAAGAATGGCTCCAGCCCAGTTCCTCCCACACCCTTTTTTAGCAGCTGCAGCTTTGCTCCCCAGTCTCTCTCACACAAACATGCATACCTACCAGTTTACACCCGAGGTCTAAAAAGAACACTAGCTCCAGTCAGAAATTAAAAGCCCCTGGTGCGGGCAAATAATGTATGAGTACACTAACAGCCATGCAAAGCGAACACTGGTTTGGGATGGGTTGCCCATCAAGTGAAATGTTTTTCTAAATTTTAAATTAAAACTTATCCTACTGTTTCAAGGATTCTGTTTACTAAAGCCCTGATCCTGCAACACATTCGCGACCCCAGCAATGCTGGTGCTCAGCACTTCATAAGATTGAGTCCTAAAACAAAAGGGCTCTCTCTTGTAGATAATACTGTAGTCTAAACACTTGACAGTTTGTTTGTTAAATCAATGCAGAAATAACCCCTTGCAGAAAAACAATCCCATTGACACAATATGTCAGCGTCCAGTATCATTTTGTTTTTTTAAACTACCAAAAAACACAAACCCCACCCAACATTAACGCTGCTTTAAGGGTCTGACAAATGTACATGATTAAGAGGATCCACATCAAAAGCTTAAAGTGACAGTATTCGGACGTGGGAGGCTACTGGGCAGTATAATAATAATATGGGTTTTGTTTTCTTTAGGGGTACGACGCATTTTACTTTGACATTTTTCTCTGTAGTTCTCCTAGATGCACTCCATTTCATGCCTACAGCCCCGTGATGTGGGACATGGCTCTTGTTTGCTAGGAAGTGGGGGCTGACCATTCTAAGGGTGATCTGCAGCAGCTGGATGAAATCTGCCTTCTGCTACCCGCCTCCTCTGGGAGCTTTCCAGGTTTTGGCAAGGCCAGAGAGGAAAAGCAGGTTTGTGCAATTGCAAGGGGGTGGGTAAGGGTATTCTGGGGACTCCATTTATCCCTAAGCATTTCACTTGCTTGTGTGTGTCCAAATCATATTTTTAATGCCATTTTAATTTAGAGACTTCTTTTACACTAATTCCTTTTCACGTCTTTTTCAATGCTCCTGACATTGATAGATTGAGAACACTGATTAGACACTGATAGATTGAAAAACTAATTGAGAACACTTTAAGACATGCTGGAGTGAATAAATGATGTGAATATGTCCTAACCCAAGCTTTACTAATGCACCTTAACCCTCACCAGTAAAACTTGCTCAGGTTCAGTCCTGAGTCGGCACTGCTTCGTTATTCACATTCTGGTGGATTTGCTATCCCAAATATACATTTGGAACTAGGCAGAACCACTAAACCTGTTACAACTGTGAGCTTAGTTAGATTTGAACTGGGATTGTCAAAGGTGAAAGGGCAATGCCTGTAACTCAATGTGCTCTCTAGCCTGATCAGCACATTTCCTGTAGGGGCAGAGGAATACACACTCTTCCTCCAACACAAGGCTTCCCAAACCCAAGACAAATACCTAGCTAAATTTTTTCAACACAAGATACTGGTGACAGAGGACCCAAAGCTTTGAATATGACACCTTCAAGAAAGGCCTCTTTTTCTTCACAGACATCTTACCCTCCTATAACTGATGATGATCATGACAAGGCAGAGTACCAGTCCTTTCTGTGCCCTGTTCATCTGTTTAATGGATCTCAGCAGTGTTTCACAGCCAAAAGGACAGGTGCCTGGCTCCCTTCAGGATGCCCCGCAAGTCCCCATATAGACAACAGGGAAGTATGAGCTACTTCTCTCTTCACCAACCCAGCAGTTGAGAGAATTCCAACCCCCACATACAGAGAATAATGGAGCACTGGTACAAACTCTGGCCTCCTCATGGAAGAACAAATCAGAACTTTTGCCTAAAGACAATCCATGCATTTATCTAACATGTCTGCAGATGCACTTGCTCTGGGATGCAAGCCAGAAAACCACAACAAGAAATGGGTTGCCATAATCCCTGGTTTACATTCCTTTATCAGTTGCTGGTTTTTTACTCAGTTTTAGATTACTGTTATACAGGCATTCAAATATTAGTTCCCTGCCCGACATGCACAATGTCTAAAGGGGCAGCATAAGAATATACTGTAATCAATTACAAGCAACAAAAGACATTAGATTGTCAGGGTCATTTAAGATGGATGACCCTCAATGCAGTCTTTTCTTCATTAGAGAATGTTTTTTTAAATGAGCACACAAACTGTCCAAAAAAAAATAACAACAGGGAAAAACCCCCCAACAACATCATCGTGTAAAAAGTGTCAGTATAGGTCTATGGCATCATGGTCCACAGGGGAGGTTTTTTCCCCCTAAATACTAATTACCTACTAGGCAGGATACAGCACTATATGTTAAGCACCATGTCTGATCAAGCAGAAGAGTTTTTAAAATGGCTTACTAGTTATTAGGTATCCTGCATTCTACATGCTGTGCTGACATAAGATTTTACTGTTCACGGATTCTAATTTCCAAAGACTAAAAAGAGTATTTAAAAGATTGTGTTTACTTAAAATACACAAATTATAGCTCCTGAATACTATATGGTGGAGTCCCCTTATTTCTAGCTGTTGTGTACCGCATGTTTACTAGTGAGCAAAATAAAAACATGCTAAAATAAACAGAGAGTAAATGGTATAAAATACTAAGGACATATATCTCTTTCCCTATACATACGGACAAGGGCTAAAGTTGTGTGGAGGAATAGGAGAGGAAAAAAGCAAAAGAAACACACACATCTATGAAAAGTATACACTAAAGCCCCATTATGTTTCCCTTTACTAGTGTCAATATAGGTTTGCTTTGTGGACAAAATGGACTTACTGCCTACTGTATACAGCAAATATAGACTGCGTCAACCTGACAAAGGCATTGATTCTTTTTTTTCCTCTTTAAAAGGAAGATCAGATGAGCTCGTGGTCAGACATTCTTAACTTTAAGGGTGGTTTTATTTCTTTGGTTTTTTTTTAATTTTAATTGTGTCTTTTCTTGGCCTGAATTTCCCCAAAAAAGCTGAAGAGGGCATGTGCTTATTATCTTTTAGTGCAGCATGTGCACAGTGCAACCTGAGCTCCTAGGATACTTCAGTTTGAAAATCAGAAAAAAAATTAATTGCAAGGAAAAACAAGCCTGCTCTGCTACTTTGATTCAATCAATTACCATTATCTTTCATAACAGCTCTTTCTACCATCCCCCCAAACCAGTTGTGTTTAACTTTCTTTGCCAGTTGTGATAGCCTGTCAGATTTCTGGCGGTGCAAAGCTGCTGGTTCTTTCTCCTTGCTGGGCCCTTATCAGCCGCTCCCAGTCAGCTCCGGCCCAGCACAGCTGTCAGAGAGTCCCTCACTCCCTCTACTTTATCTGCTCACACAGACCTCTGCCTGGCAAGAAACGGGCCAAACGGCTGTTCAGCAGTCCCTGGGAACCAGGCATGGAAACAGTGCTGCATTACTCCCACAATCCACTGGGAGTTCATTACTCAGTAAGGGTTCTCCCACTAGTGAGCCAAAGTGCAGGCCTGCACATTCCAACTCCGCTCCATCGGAGCTTCATCATTAAAACTCAAACCTTCTGAAGAGAATAAAGAACAAAACCACAAATTTAGATTAATAAAGCATTTGTTGATTCTACAGAAACTTAGGAGGCCCCTAAGAAATCCACCAGAGACCTGTGCAGCTCCAGTAATTTTCTGTTATATTATCTTTCTTGTAAAATACTTCCCCAGACAGAGCCCCCAAAGGGGCTCAAATATCACTGTGACTAACCGAAATCAATGT